>NC_091931.1:37303325-37543325 GCF_041260155.1 Ptychodera flava | reverse complement strand
TGTAGTTTCAAATTTAAATTGTTGACCTGTCCGTTTTTTGACCAACAAATGCATCAAAAACAAAATCTGAACGGCGATTGAGCCTGACGCACATAAACGGTTTCTATGGCGTATTAATTGCTAATAGTAAGTACAACCCTCGGGAGGGCTTTCGGAGCCATCGACGGGCATCAGGGAGCGGTTTCTGTGCTCGACCATCTAAGTAGAGCGAGATCACCCCCTTTAAACATAATGTAGTTAGACATGATTCCCCAAGAACACAATAAAAGACACTATTGACGGACACAATGAGATATGTTTCGCTAATCGTATATATTAATCGACATTAATAAGCCTTTGATTTCGTTTCTTCGTCACTGTTGAAAGTTTTGTGCTGCTACCAAGAACTTAAACTTGTTGATCATGTCATTTGATATTGGTGAAATAATTACATAAGACTCACTACATGCGGTCTAACCGAGGATACTACAACACGTACGATCTGTTCTTTTCATAAACTAAATCTGGTTCGCAGATTAGAGGCTCTATCTGCCAATATAGTTTGTGAGTACAGCTGTCTGTTGATATTCTTAGTTTTTATATACTATAGCTGAAGTTACCATGTCATCCAGATTGGCTTTTGAATCCTGTCGAGTACCCCTCGTTCTGCTCCTTGTATACAATTTCTTTGAAATCTCACAAGTCATGACTTTTATTTTCCAATCTGATGTGGATCACTAATATACTAATTTTAGTGTATCTTTTAAGACCACTGAAATATTAATTAGTTTTGATTTAGACGCTGACGTAAGGAAAGGTCTTGACCAGGATAAGGGTAAGGCTTCAAATGATCATCTGTCATTTTCTGCAGTTGATTCAGAGTGCATGGCCAGGTTTCCTACAAAATTTTGTGTTTGATTTAATGGTGATTTATTCAGTGAAATACTCTCAAGTCCACCCCGTCTGAATTTATCAATATCTACTGTTTTCAGAAGCATCTTGTTGGCTTTCTAAATATTTCGAATTTATAGCTCTATTTTCATACTGTTCCAGTTTTGAGAGTTAATTAGAGTCCCCATTATGACAAACGACAGAATGTAAACGAGCACCCTAGATCTGTGTCAGAATCATTCCACTGTTTCCCTCCATGCATCATTGCCACAAATCAGAACGTCGGGTCGAATTAATTTTTGAGACGACGGTATTATGAATGATAAAGTCAGCATTAGATTTTTAATCAATAGAAGTCAAGGAGAACTATACCTCTATAGGTCTTCTCCTTTCAGCTCGTTCAGGGTTCACGGGTTTCAATATGTCATTTCTATGGAGACTTATACCAAAAATGGTCAAATGTGTTTGTATCAATAACACCTCTCCGGTAGAAAAAACTCATCTTATCTTTTGGCGTCTTTTTGATTTCTGAAAATTACGAAAAACCGCACTATGCAGCGAAACCAAATCTGCAATTTTCAAATTGACAGAGCATAAACAGGAAACAAAACAACTGGACAACTTTCTGTCGCAAAATGCGGGGAGTGACACTGAAAACGTCACAACTACGTGGTTATAAGCTGGAAGGCTGTTTTACAAACACCTCAGAAAGGGAGATTTGAGGGAGGACTTGAAACAACGAGGGTGCATTTTGGGCTCTTGAAAATACTGTAGAACTGAAAGGGAGCTCGAGACATGAAAATAAAATAACGCTGCTGATTGAAATAGAAGTATCAAACTGGACCAATATTTAGTCACACAAAAATAACGTTTACATGTCCGAGAAAAGTTCGCTGTTGTGCATTTATTGTACACATCTATTGAAAACGGATACTTCCTTACACCCCCACAGTGACTATAAAAGTGTTCACAAAATCACATGAAACTTCTCCTTTTGAACCACTGTAAGAGAAAGTTGCTTGTTTGAGGCAGTGCAGACACAGTGATTATAGTATAGCGACCCTCTTGTTCAGTGCAAAATGTTTGGAAATTTATGCTTACAGTCGGCACACGATAATTTGCAGTGCTCAGTTGCTGATTAGCACCTGGTTCTGACAGACCGTATGAGACCCCTTTCTGAACATCTACACTGAACGTCAGAGTGACCACTAGTGGGAATACATACACATATTGACTGGCTGCGTGATAACAGCTGAATATATAGTTTCCCTTGGTCCTAAGTCACACACAACAACTCTCGAATATGGTGACAAGAAATGGATGATTTTTTCGCGAGAAGCACAATGATGGGCCAAAGGCTGGGACGTCACACTGTTGTACCAAAAGATGATAGGTGAATATATTTTATATGACATTCCACCATGTTCCTTGTTAGCGGGCACCCTACTAAATTTTGCTGGCTAATTTTCAGGGCTCTCTCACCTAATGTAAGTGTATCAGCCGTAATATCTTGTCTAGAGTGTAGCTGGTGTTGTCAGGTTCGGTAAACTCTTACACTACAGTCAGACTGAAGTACATTATGGTCAGTCTGCGGTATTTCCTATTCTTATTACCCTTTTGGAAAGTCTGATATTCAGTTTGAAAGTCTAATATTCAGTTTTAACAGTCTGATATTCAGTTTGAAAGTCTGATATTCAGTTTGAAAGTCTAATATTCAGTTGCAATTGAGAGTCTGATATTCAGTTTATCATCATGGCGTGTATCTCCAAAACCAGATCATCATCACATGTAAACAAAGTTGTCTTCATATTTTTCGAAGTTTAAGAAATTGCTCAAAAATGTGACAAATTTTCGAAAGTTTTATCATTCAGGGAGGGTATCCTCCTGCCTGCCACCCTCCGGCGACCGCAGCAAGCTGGCCCGTGCATACACAATATCCATGAGAACCCTGCATTAAACTACCATCATGCTAGATATGGTTTTTTTGCATACAAGCACAACGCCCAGCTTTTTTATAGAGGAGGAAAAGTTACCTAGATTCCGGTTTCTCTTGAAATGATCAGTTTTACGGGTTTTCTTTTATATGAAAATGTAACATATGTGCAAAGCATTGAAATGTGCAGCCCCTCTCCACCCCATCACCTCTGCAGACTGAAGCTGTAATTTATATCGGGGGACTTCAAAAGTATGTGTTATGAGTTATTAGGATGTTAAAAATATCAGAGAACATTTTCTTGATTATCCCCCATTTCGTCCAGAGGTGTTTGTGAACCACATATAGTCAGTTCTGCTCGTTTTCCCTTCCAACCCCATTTCAATGGATTAAATAACTTTGCCTGGGATCAGCCGACCAACACCTCGACCCACTCCAACAACAAAGGCTCTATATATCCTGCAGTCATATAGTAAGGCTTTAAATGTTAAGTCATAACAAATGCTTTGGTTGTGTAGACTGTCATTTTCCACTTTTGTGAACTGTGTTTCCAGTTCATCAGATATATTGGCGTCGGTATAAGTTTTCTCCTAATTTAACTTTGTCGCTTATTTACAATACTCCTGCGTGGATGACTCGAAAAATTGCATATTATGAGTGTTTCGATTGTTCACAACCGCGGTAACGCAGTGAGCATTTTCCAGTTCGGTTTAAAGCTCTAGTTTCCATGAAATGAATGGATTTCAAGGACATATGATACTCTACATGAATCATACATAGATGAATAGTAATAATAATGATGGAGAGAGAGCCTATATTAGTTGTAAAAGCCCTTAGAGATCACGTGACAGGCGCCATCTTTCATTTAGTTGCGGTGGTTAACACGGCTGATAGAGCGAAAAAATTATTTTCTGTGATTGCTGGGTATTTCAAAATGATCAGTCCCTGTGCTAACGATTATTGTTGCTGTATCGTAATTGTATGCTATGTATGATATGCGAATGCGGTCAATGTGCCATGGCGCATGTATGCATATGTACATATTACACATATACACGATAAGTACGCACATACATAAATATTTAAGTACATATATACGTCTTGCAAGGAATAAACTAATTATGAGCAAGTAAAGCGCTCGGCCGGAAAGAGCTCGGAGTGTTTGGTTAGTGCTATAGATGGTCAGTGTTTTGTTGGATTACTCACAGTGAAAAACTGCTCGTCAATTGTATAAGGCGTTCTAACTCGCCACACAACCCTGTAAAACTGCTCCATAGCGGAGTCCAAAGGTGGGTGGCTGTTGCTGTCTACTATAGGTCTAAACGGATGGGGTTTTATAAACTCTCAATAGGCATTTCTTACCAACAAGGTAATAAATCGAGTCCCAGGCATGACCTTTTTTTCTTTGTGTGTAACGAATAGTTTATGATCAGTTACTACAGTGGCACAATATTTCTTCAGAATACTGTCGACTTTTTGTTTCCTATGTACATTTTGTTCAAGTTTCGTCCCCTACAATGTTCGCGCATTACATCTGATTGTGCTTCCTAAAATTACCGGTATACTTCAGAGTAGACTTGGTTCAAGTCTATGATTTGTGAATGTTTGAGTGGGGTGAACGCGATGATTTATGTTCTGTTTTCATGTGAAATGCGTGAGTGGGGTGACCGCAACGAGTGGGGTGAACGCTATACAGGGGAGTTTCTCCCGGAATCCGGCAGAAACTAACTCACTATACTGCGCAGACTCAAAGGTAACGCGTTCAATTAATTGCAAGGAAACCTGGCCTGGGCTGTCAAATTACAAATAGGTTTGTATGAAATAGGAGAGACACACGAGAAACTATTACAAAATATTTTGTAGAAATTCACCGACTTAAACCAAGTCTAACTTCGGAGATCAAACAAAGGGTAAGGTAGTTGGAATACAACTCGTCTTGGGCACTCTCCCATGTCCTCCTACGTGTGTCACTTGCATTGAAGGCATGTACAGCACGAAGAAACGTTCTCAGCAAATTTACTCGGTAATGAAACTTGCGATGGAGACTGGCCGGTTTTGAAGTATAAACCCCGTTTAAAATACTTTCTTAGGTTCCTGGCCCCGTCTCTCGCTACAAAGTTCTCACTGACTGGACTCGATTCGACTCGTAGCCTTTCACGTCACACACCGTAGGTCCGGGAGAAACTATTTCACTTTAATCTGAGGATCAAATGGGGTGCCTGCATGATTAAACACCTCGTGGATCGTTCACCAAAAGAAGTAAACATTTTCAAGGTATAAAGCCGTGATTAGGTTGAAGTTATGAATAAAAGTACTTGTTCATGTACGTGAACAACCAAAATATGGAAGTGTGAACGCAATGTCGAGGAGACCTCTGCGCCTATGCAAGTCCGCAGCCCACCATGTACGCACCTGCATAAGTCATGCGTTAAAGAACACAGTTGAAAAAAACATAAATGAGGATAGTATTGCTTGAAGAAAGTAACGTGTCATCTGTAATACGTACCTTAGCTTATCGGTAACGAGGTACTGCGTGGGTGTTCAATAATCTGATATATGCGCGTGTTGATTATCCTTTCCGATGATCCATCGAGCCAAATCTGTTATCTCAACGATTTCCTGTGTGTCGTATTTTGCCTAATTTTCGCCGCTAACAACAAATTTCTTGTGACAGCTAACCTGTAAGTGGTTTTCACTCTGGCAAAAAAGCACCAAGACGTTATTCAAAGGTCTAACGCAGCTTTATCATGTATGAGGAAGTATTGAAAAACGCAGCGATACCCCCCTCACGGCATATGTTCCGCTCCTTAATTTGAGAGCGCATGCTCAGTGCTAGTGTCATTTTGACCCGGCAACCTATTATTTGTCTCGAGTCATGAAACCGAGAAAGCTTTAGACCTCTTCTTTTTTAAGCGCAACTGTAAATCATACAGTATGCCTGTAATTCCTCTAACAAAATCCAACACAACGTGTCTCGTTGTTACTGTGCGATGTGGGTCAATACCCGTGTAGCGTGCCCATAAAAATGTGATAAAGTAGACCTGATCACATCAGTAAGTGAAAGGGCTGTTATGTCATGTAGGTCCTCAAGAATATTTGAAAATTTCTCATTTCTGTTTGATTGTGTAAGTGGAGAGAGTTTGTATAACGACTGTCACTGCAAAAAGAATTTTACGATGAAAGTCGTCTTCTTAACAAATTAAAACTCGATCAGCTGTGACTTTTGGTGTTCTTGTTATTTTTTCATCTGTTTGTGAAATGTGACTTTTTTGCTCTTCTTCATTTTGAAATGCAATGCGTTCACATTGTCAACAAAGCCCGCATGCGTGTCATGTCCAGTATTACAATCGCATGAACTAAATTTTAGTCCTGAATAGAAATGACGAAAAGGTGTGCATCATTCACAATATGTTGCTTGTACAAAGCTATTATCGTTTCTGTTTCAACATCTTTTCTTAACCACGAGAAGAACGAGAGATATATTAATTTTACGAAATCAAAATGCTAAAACAATCATCAAACGTTACAGCCGCTGTCCCTTTCATTCCAATCTGACTGGATTTACATAAAGTCAGTACAAGTAATTTTGACCGTAAATATCGGCGTAATATAAACCCATTTCTTTATCACATCACGTGTTATGAAAAGCGTCGACAGTTTACTATAATTGACTAATACCACTACATTATAAATTGGGCAATTGCTATTAGAAAAATGTCCCGATGAAGACTAAATTTGATCAAATTAAGGACCTGTTAATCAATTACTTTTCAAACAGTTGCAACAATCTTCACCTTCGCTGAAAAATTGTAATTTTTTGTATTTATATCCGTGTATCTGCAACTGTGGAGCACTTGTCTGAACAACGAACTGTAAATGTTGGCGAGCATTCTCTCCACCTACTAAGTCCGTCTTGACGCAAGCCCCTCAGCGCAGTTTGCCACGGTTACCATTGACGTGGCCCGGTTGCTAAGCATTGCAAACAAAACCCCTTTTCTTCAACTGAAATTCATCTGTGACCAAAGCCTTTCCATTTGAGCCTTCGGGCAATCCTTATTGTCAAAGACACATTATTCCTCATTTTTCCAACGGACGTGAAAAAAGCAAGAATATCAAATGACTTGCTCTTTCGGGCGCTTTAGTCTACCTTTACACATCATAATATATCCGACGACGTGGTTGATACGCGATGTATGCCCGGGGAAGTATGGAACTCGACCTATGCGCAAAGTTGGGTCAATCTCATAATATCGACGTGTTTCCTTGTCATCTTCTAGCTACTGGTGTAGAATTTTAGACATAATCATCTGTTGCTCGACGCCGCTTTCTTCAGCGAACTCGACTACACGGGTAATAAGGCTACAGAGTCTATAGCCGAAGGGTGGCCTCATAGTATACTATACAAATAAGGTCTGTGATCTGACAAATGGACAAAAAGAACAGCTATTATTTGTTTGCCGCCTAAATTTTTCTTCTCATAAACATTTCATATGGAAATGTTTTTTCTAGCATTGACGCGCAAAGTTGGCTGACTTACCTGCAGGATGGTTAAGATGGCGGAGGTTGCGATGGTTCCATTCCTACAAATTTGTGAACCTAACGAATCTCCATGTTGAAGAAAGGACGCGCCTAAACACTCAACGTTTTAAAATTTTCTTCAAACTTAACCAGGGAAACTCTAAACCACTCTCCCTCAAATCAAAACAAGAATCAAAACAGGGGTCACCGTGCAAATGACCGAAATTTACAGATGTTAAAAACTTGAAATTGCCGCCATTCACTATGTTAGCTTTCAAGTGTGGAGAAAAAAAATCGGTTTTCATAAAAATTCATAGAAACAAGACAAAACAGAACGGAGAGAATTTTGTTTGTTCCCCAGGTTTCAGAATTTACGTCCACACTTTAACGAGCAGTAGACCAGCAAACGTCTGCAAAAAGCTGAGTCTGAATGTCAGTGCCCGAAGCACAATCTACCTCTCATAGAGTCTGAGACCAAGTGAACGTAAAGGTCTTTCATGAGTCTTGTATTATCAATTTTAATATGCCAAGTAAAGGTTATATCGAAGAGTCCGATAAAGTAATATGTCATATTACGTCATTAAGTTTCTAACTTATACTGTAATAAGGAAAGGAGCGCTGTCAATATTCCCTTTTATATTACCGTGCCCTGTCCATCGCATTTTAATTGGTCGAGCTAAGCACGTGACTGACTACAAATAAGTAATGTTTGTTTACATGTCCGCGACTATGAATAATAATATTAGCATCCTAACTTTACAGCTAAAACGTAAATTGTGATTTGTACATGATCATAATCAATCACAAAAAATGAAGCACTTGTGGGCCAAGTTTGACACTTTTTCCAGAAAAATCTCCGGATTTGCAAAATTTTTACAGCGCGCGTGACCGCTGTCTTTCGCGTGGGAAATTTTCGTAAATTTTGACGGTTTTCTTGGGTTCGTTGATATAAATCTATAATAACATCCCTATCACATTTCAGTCGCAACAGTGATCTTCTAAAAAACTGGGTTTGCCTTGATCATTCGTAATTTTCCGCTCCTAAATTGGAGTATTTTATCTAAAACTTTTATTTTCCTTCAACATGCAGAATGCGAACACACAAAAATTAATATTTGTGGCTCATCGATCGGAATCAAGAACGACCGGTGACGTCATCGTATCAGCTAAACCTCTTATAACACGACACATGCTCGTTCCGTGTTGCAATTCGCCAGAAATCACGTGACGAGAAAATAGATACGTCTAGTCCCCATTGAATCGACAAAAGTGACGTCAGAGGGTATTTTTGAGAGACCATTTCCCTCGGGAAAGTTTTTGACCAAATTTGGAAAAGTGACCGATCACGTGACCATCGCGTTATGTCGTCTGCTCTTGGCTTTGAAACAATATGACGCGTGACAAAAACGTGATGAGCGACGAGCCTCTGTCTAGAACAGTAAGATGGCATTGTCGTCCTGGTCCGATATAATTGTGAGAGCTTGCGTTATATATGAATTTGCACAGAATACCCATGCTTATGCCATGCTGCCTATGCGACTATTAAGTTATTGGTCAAATAAAAAACAAGTTAAGTATTTTTTCACGCTTTAGCTTCAGTTGCGCCCTGAGTTGACATTGTAGAAAACAGGAAATTCAGTGCCACTAAGTTAAACCCGGAATTCGAATGGACCACGTACGGTAAAAAAAAAAACAGGTGCACAAACGGCCACGGAAATACGTGTATTTCCATACACATCTGTACATATGGGTTTGTTTGTAAAGTGATCACTTGGGCATTATTTTTTCGATGTATTAGAAGAATCGGATTCATATCCCCACCTCACCCAAATTTCTAACTGGGAGTGTTGAACGGTCCATTACATTAAAATACGTTTAGCGATAACAGTTTTAAAAGTAAAATTAAACTGGTAAATGTACGAGTTTGGCTGTCCTATGAGAAGTACTGATAAAATTCGACATTACACGCGTAGGGGTCGGATATCCTTTCTCAGGGAAGCTTACGGGACTTTCGCTGACATATGCATATGGCGGACGCTCTAATATTAATATACTGCCATCAACGGCAGGATCAAGGCATGTTACTCTAGCAAGGGCTTCTTGTGCTAAAGTATAGTCTCCGGGCAGGAAAGTTTTGATATTTCTACGTTTTTGTTTTTTCATTCTGCTTTTAAAATCTTTTGGAGTATTTGTGTTCCTTGAGCTAATTCGAAGAACAGTTTATCCTTTGGGCTAGAATCTTTAAAGGGAATGAAACGTACAATGAAAATGGTCTGAAACCCACCACCTTGCTAAACGGAAACACAACGAATTCGCGTTATGCATGGAAGCCAAACAGAGACCGAGAGATGATTTCCAACACAAGTGTTACATTGCCCCTAAATGTTCGAGGGAGGAAACTTCACGAAAATGTCGTCAATATACCAATAACGTCTTCACTACAATTAATACTTGTACTGATAGCTGGGCTTCAAACTATATATGCATGAGAGCTTGTCACTGCAATGCCAGTTTGGCCTTTTTACTTTACATTATCTACTATTGGTCATGCCTAAAAATTGGTCAATACCGTGCCAGGTTAGGTTGTTTTTTGAACTATTTGTCTTAGATGTGTCTTCGCAAGATGGCGGATACTGGGCTGGGGCAGTATACTGAAAACGGGGCGGTGTATCATGAAACTGATCCTTACTAACTTTCACAAATAGATGTTCAATACGGAGAATCTTGATGAGGTCTAGGCATCAGTAGTGCATTCAGAGACTAATTTTTACTTTTTAATAAAAAAAATTCATTCAATCCATCATCCAAGTAGTGAACGCCCATTTACAGGATGAGTTGCCGATTTACCCATTGAAGCAATGAGGAGTGAAGTACCTTGCTCAGGGGCACAACACAGTGCTAGAGTCTCGAACTCATCATCCTCCAGTGCCAAAACTACTGCCCCACAGAGCCTCCATCAAGTGAAAGGATAGTTTGTGAGGACAGATGTGCAAGATGGTTTCATTGATTTTTTTTTTTGAAGAATGTGGAATGTCTAGCTATGCACTCTGTGCAGGCACCATCCCTGCCACCATAACGATGGTGTTGTGCCAGGCAGGCGTTTCACATGGCCATGGCTACTGAAGATGACGAATACAGGAGAGGATGCGCTCATTTCTTTCCAAACACCTGGGATTGGTTTGAAGTTTGTACAACTTTGTCTGCTGTGTGCGAAAAGTGTGCGATTGGTTTGAAAATTGCAACATTCGTGCTTCTAGAACATGTCAAGTTCAGAGTAACCATAATTTGGGGAGGGGAGTTTCAGATGGCTTCTACAATCTTGTCAATATCACGTTATCATTTTTTAAATCAGGGTCTCGTTGCAAAAAAGTGTACCTATAGAGATCCATGATGCAAACATACTCAATGGGAAAGTGCCATTCAACTAATTGAATTGAGACTCTCGTGAACGAAATATAATGATACAACTGAGAATTCTTGAGAATGATGTATTTAAGGTAGTATGCGCCTCAAAAGTGAAAGACTTAAACTATTTCTTAACTTTCCTGAATGAAACTTTCAATCATTCTCTTACCAAATCAATAAAAATCACGTGTGACCACGCAAAGTTTGGGAATAGCAAAACAAATTACCCAACATTTTGCAATATTTGAAATTCAAAATGGCTGCCACTTCTGTGTAACTCCATGGGGAAATAATTAAAGTTTAGATTTTTCGAAAAACTAAGACAGTTTTTCTTTCTCAAAGAGGTTTAAAATGAGCCCCAACAGGCAGAAGATCAGAAAAGAATTGTGGAAATTTGAGAGTCTGACTATCTGTCCCGGAGGTGCATTCTACCCGAATTGAAAAATAATGAAATCAAAATGAGGCTTTACTTGACTTCGCAGCGATTTTTCTTCTGCAATGGAATGATTGACTTGTGACCTTTCTGGAACTGTAGATTAGTGTATTATCATACATGTATATCACTGATCAGCCTGCACACAATACAACACAACATAGACAACAGAGAGCATGTTAGGTTTCCAATATTTGTTTAATTATCTCCATTACACCTCTGAATTTAGGTGTAAAATTATTCAACTGAGAAATGAAATTGAAGAATTTACTGTAATCTTTTAAAAAGGTTTTGCATATTTCAATTTCAAACAGTAAATTTGACCATCTTCATGTTTTCAGTTACTGTCCTCCCCTAAAGGAAAGGCTATGAACTACAGCTGCATTGGTCTGTGGCTACAATTTGTGAATGTTACAAGTCAAGAAGAGTTACCAAACAATGACTTCCTAACGTGTGAGAGAGAAAAAACATGAAATTTGATTGTTTAAAGATAACCTTTTCTACAACATTGACAGCAATATTTTACTCGGGTATATTTTTGCTTTTTGTTTGGTGACAGGAATTTTAACATGTAATTCTCATGCCAAAGTCTTCATGTTTCATTACAGTATGTCCTTCGGTCTCTTTTTACCGGAGCTGTCTTCACAAACAGATTTTTTGAAACATCTCCCAGATGCCTGGAAATATATCAATTGAATTTCAAGGAGATTGAATGAAAACTGAACAATCCTGGTTGAAAGCAAAGAATTTGCAACATCAAAAACAAATACAAACTGCAGACAGAACTGCTGCAGGACACAAAGGATTTTATACATCATTATAAATACATCTTTGCAGTCACAGCCAGCTAAACACCAAGGAATTAATCAACCACTGGACGATGTACTCTGGTTTTAAGTACTCAAACTCTATTCTGGTTAAAGGTATACAGTCCCCTGTAATCAAAATATGCCCATAAATGGTCAAAGGGGCGTTCCTTGGTAGTCAAAATGCCCATGTGAGGGCACTGTTTTTAAAAAGCGGCCATCCGCTTAAAATCTTATTGGTTAGATTTTCTCTTTCCATGGTAACTGTGGCAAAATTGGAACAGGTGATAGTATATACCTTTAATCACTGAACAAGCAAAACATGAATCAAAATGCTTTTCAAGATCAAAAAAAGTTGTGACATTTTACTCGTAATCTCTTGCACTTCTCAAACTATATCGACAGGTTGTGACATCTTTCACAACACAGAAACACTGATCCATGATGATGGGAAAATGAATGCATAAACACAAATCATTGAAATACACTAACATACAAGCATCTTACTGAAACGCAACCCTTTTTTTTCAAAGAAAATCACTAGATGACTTGTAAATTAAAACAAGTACACTGATATCAAAAACCCCATTCAAATATCAATTATTGTTTTTATTTAACATTTTATTATTTTTTGCTATAGCAAAACACTATGTCAACTTTGAAGCCTTGGCTTTAAAAAAAAATATTAAAAATTTTTACTACTAAAAAATGTAAAATAAATGGCACACAAGAAAGGCTACCTTAGCATGTACTTGAAAAACTAACGCAAGGCAGAGGTATGATGAACTGCATGTAACCAACTTTATCGTTTTTTAGTTGTTGTAGGTAAAAAATTACTATATCGGCAGCTTGTACAACTTTATGCATCTGTATTTTTACGAGAAAGAGAGAGGCTTATCAACAGATATCTCACAATGTGTGGCATGGAAAGTAGCAATTACTTTCATTAACATGCCCCTTTTCCAAAGTTCGACACAGCCTACTGTGAAACACAAGAGTATGAATTTCCATAAGTTGTGATTCGCCGTGCATTTTTTCAGTGATTGCACTTCAGAAATCTCTAATTTCACAAACTCTATGTCCTGAAACACGTACTGAGTTTTTAAATTTAATCCTATCATACTTCACTGCATTGGAAAATCATGCTGTTGACTGTGAAAGAACTCTGAGCAGATGAAGTGCTAGAGTTTGTAATCGCCATGAGGACAAGACAAAAAAGACACACGAGAATAAAAATTTCTGCCTTGTTGATCTGCACCTGCCTATCTGCCTTAACACTAAAAATACAACAAACATCATGAGTGGCTGTCTATAATCAATTTCCTATCATATAACCAATCAGCTTATGCAATACATGGATGAAAAAGTCCAGCTCAGTGGAACCATAAATGATGAATGAAAGTCTCTGCTGAGTTGCATCCCTTGGCATGCACTACCTAGGTATTTATAAAATTTCCCTGAATAAAAAACATTAAGGATTCCATTCTCTGCATTTCACAACACCTGCCCAATGTAATGGTCAAAAAAAAATTTCATTTACAACGTTCCCTGAACCAACTTGCGATGTGTCTACCTTTTTCAAACAGGTGTTTATCATGAACAAGCTCGCCTAGCCAAATATGTAGAAGCTCTTGGGGAATAGGCTGAAAAAGAGTCAAGCACTACTAGCCTAGTTCCAGTATAGAATTGCATTGTTCTGTATATTGAACCTTGACCTCTGTGAAATGCCCTGTTCAATTTCAGTTTGTGACCTCAGAGTATTTGTAGTGTTCACTTAGAAAGAAATTGACATACCCTGTCACACCTGCACTTGAAATATTGAACAAGTGTTAGTAGAAATTGCATGGACCGGCCCTAAAATGCCCGAAAGAACTAAATGGGTGGCACAAGGACATTTTAAATTCTGGTTTTTTTTGGTTAGCCTGTGAAATCAGCAATGCAGGAAACACTGCAATGTGTTGAAGTGCCAACATATCATGTATGTGTGTCTGTTAAGGAAAATTTCTCTGTGTCGTATAGAAAAAAGTTGTAGTTTTTCACATCTATAATGCCTTGCTTGTCTTCATATTTGGTTAGGTGAGTATAAGTTAACCAGCCTTAAATATTGAGGGACAACTAACAAACGGGACTACTACCTAAAAACCACCAACATATTGCTAGGTCATGTGATCATTATATTTTCTCTCAGTTCAGTCTTTCCTTGATTTCCTCTTCCGTGTCCTGTAATGTGTCCTGTAATGGAAAAAGTGACAATGATTAATCTCAAATGCTATTACGGCTGGTTACTCCAGGGGACAGGCATGAAAAATCAAAATGTCTCATATTGTCCGTTGAGAAACAGTTTATTGCACCACATTAACATACATTAAACATTATTACAAAACCTGGATACTTTAAGTGGTTAGGTCAAAATTGCATGAATTGATCAAGTTAATAAACATCGGAAAAAAGTAAGTAGAATTGCAAAGACTAGGTCCAGTGGGGTGACAAGAACCACAGGGCAATATGATGTCATTTCAAGTGACCTGTATGAATTAATTTTCAAGAGAAGATACCTGTTCTTGTTCTGAACAAAGTACAGACTTCTAAATACACTGAGATCACAAACACATAAAGAGTCAAGTGAAAAGAGCCACCTTGGTTCATGTACAAACCTGATTTTGTCATAAGCTTTATTCTGATATGTTTTTCAACTTTATGTGTGCATCTTCAATTTTAAGCTTAGTACACCATGACATGCCATGGTGATATGCTATCATGTAATACTTTGAAATATTACACAGGATATCATAGGAAAATATGATATTCTATATATTCTATAATATCCTATACTGTGGTATGTGTTACTGTGCTATGATACCACATGGTATAGCATGAGATGTGACACTGTTGTGCAATGCTATTATATCATAAGAAATGTAACGGTATTCTTTAATTCCCAAAATAATGCTATGCTACATTCTGATACAATACAATACAACATGTCATGTGACACTCTTTGGCAATGCTGTGATACTGTAGGAAATTTTATGATGTGCAATACTGTGCTATACCTATATCATGATGTGCCATGCTGTGCTACATCCATATCAGGATGTGCTATGCTGTGCTACATCCATGCCATGATGTGCTATGCCATGCTACATGCATATCATAATGTGCCATGCTTTGCTACATGCATATCATGTGCTATGCTGTGCCACATGCATATCATGATGTGCTATGCTTTGCAAAGCTAGTTTACATGACACACTGACCTTGGTGACAGATTTTCCTCTTCCTCTTTCTTTGTTTCCTCTTCTTTAGCCTCATCGTCATCACCTTCTTCCTTCTCCTCCTCCTTCTTGTCTTCTTCTTCTTCTTCTTCCTCTTCCACCTCCTCTTCTTCCTCTGCCTCCTCATCCTCCTCTTTATCTTCCTCTCCATCATCTTCCTTCTTCTTCTCCTCATCCTGCAATGACACCGAAGGCACAGTGTGTTTACAAATATTGTATAAACTGACCTCTTAAGGCCTGGGATGATGTGATTTGTGACAGCCATGGTATGTTTTGTGAAAATACATTTGTTTGTATAGTTATGAATGTGTGAATACATCAATCTAAAAATAGAGGGGTGGCCAACCTCTAAAAATCCCCTCATGGGGAACCCTGTTCCTATCTGGTTGCACTTCTGCACACGTCTTGCAGAAAAACACTTCTACAATGTGCATACCTGTGCGCAGTCATAAAATACTCACAGATGCTGACACAGATCATACAGTAATTATCCCTGTAAATGCCTTCTAGCAATACTTGCCAAGTTCCTTTTAATCAACATACTGTAGGTACTTTTAAGATATTTTGAACAGCACTCATCCTTCTCTAAAATTGTCAGATTTTGTGAGATTGTGTAGACAGGAAGAGGGGTTTGTGTCCGACAACACAATGCAATCCTGCGTTGAATTCAATAGCTGTTGATATGCTTGCTACTATTGTTAGGTATAGCAACTGCATTCAGCTTATTTACACACGTGTAAGCCTGAACCTGTCCACCCTATTCCTAGTGAATAGGTCCATATTCATCATTGATAACCATTGGTTCGGGTCTCACCATAGCACTAAGAGGGTTAACTTTCATATTGTCCTAGCCCTTAGAGTGACACTCCACAGGCTGGACAAGCCGTAGTACATACACTACTGCAGTACACCAAGGGCAGGGACATGTGAGCCATTTGAGATACAGGCCACAACCCGGGTAAGTTAACACAAAGACTTCATTCTGAGAATGATAGCTACCAGCTGTAACAAAAAAAATAGCGCCAATGGCACTTGATCACAACTGGCACATTGTGTAACTACTCATAATTAAGAGGTACAATATGTGGCATCATGCGGTGTCCCATCATACCTATATGAAGGGTGTAGCACTTGTGGTTACTGAGTTATGGACAAATATGTATATTTCAGGTCAAATGTCACTGAGGTCATGTGACATTTTGTCAAAAAAATTGAATTGCTAAGTCATCCCTATATACCAAAAATCAGACCTCTAGCTCTATTGGCTCGCTCAAAATTAGATATGCACATAATTAATGAGGTACAATATGTGGCGTCATAAGGTGTCCCATCATACCATATATGAAGAGTGTAGCACTTGTGGTTACTGAGTTATGGACAAATATGTATATTTGAGGTCAAAGGTCACCGAGGTCACGTGACATTTTGTCAAAATATCTGATATATCTGCGTGAACGGAGGGACATGACCCAATCTATAAGCCCCCTGGACTTCATCCGTGGGGACTAAAACCTGTGTCACTGAATCCTTTTTGCAATATGAATATGATGAGAAACTAAATTTTTATTTTACTTGGCCTTATACATGGGATTCTATGGACAGCTGACTTATACATGGTAGTCTATGGTGGTGTAAACTAAAAAGTCCTCTAACATGGCCAAATTTGATTGCATTGTGAAACAAATCGACGTGCATCTGTATGGGGTAGGGTACTATCCTTGTGCAAAGTTTGAAAGAAATTGACCGGGGCATGTCTGAGATATCTGCGTGAACGGACGGACGGACGCATGCACGCACACAAGGACGCACGCACGCACACACGGACGCACGCACGCACGGACATGACCAAACCTATAAGTCCCCCGGACAGTGTCCGTGGAGACTAATTAGACAGACCACGAAGTCAATGAGCAACATATAGCTGAAAGACTATTTTTCACATTGCGATTTTAAGCCCATTTTTATGAGAAAAGGGACATGTATATGTATATGGAGAAAAAAGCAGAAGACATATTTGTAAATTGTTTGTGAAAGTGACAATCATATATGCATCTCTTGAAATTTTGTGGTTATAAGGTATAACAGTAGTGTAAGAATAATGAGGTTAGAATAAGTTAGTAAAGCTAAGTTGACAGTAATTAAGATTACAAAATTATACACTAAGCTGAGGAAATCTGAATGAAATAAATGTTGAAAAGTAGCAAAGTCATGGTCATCTTTTGTCTAATACCTTGTGTAAGTTCATGAACTTTACATAAATCTTGCTATAGATTTGTTGCTAATGGGCAATAGCTGTGTTTCAGATCATTTGAGAGCAATCCATCCATGACAGGTTGAAATTGTAATATACTTCTATTTAAAGGAGAGAAACTTCTCAAATAATTTTTTTCCCTGTAATTTCCTGTGAGAACACATGGACAGATGCTCAGGACTCTATGCTGGTGCTACCTTGATAACTAACCTAAAACTTGTAACATCATTGTCTAACCTGTTCACCCCAATTTTCTGTAGACAGGTCCACACTCACCATTGATAACAATGGGTTTGGGCCATACCATGGTAGTGAAAGACTGTAACATTTTAGGTCATGGATAAATCTCAGGAATGTCAAAGTCTGTATATTGACTCAAGGATGTTTACTTAACAAATGCCTAGGGTCATTTCAAAAGTGAGAATCTAAACTATGAAATATGGGTTTTTTTAATGCTTTTGATACCCAAAAGAGCATAGAAATCTCTTATACTTCGAATTAGCCATCCTGCATATTTCTAACATTCATCAAAACCTCATTTCTGTTCCACAACTCATAAAACAGTCCACAATGCAGGATTGGTGTACATTCCAAAACTACATATATGAAAGACCCCTAAAATCAATTAGTTAAAAAGGGGGGTTAGAAATTTCCCAAAACTATATAAGCGCCACTCCGTTTGGCGCCATTTTCGGAATTGGAACTTGGAACCAGTCTGAATATCAGTACCAAATATCAACGCAGTCTGTTCAGCAGTTTTTGACTTTTTGTCGTTTACGGAAATGGACGACATCTAACACCGGTTGAAACTACCCCTATATCACAACTTCCAGTTGTGATAAAAAAAGGACCCCCTGACAACAAAAACAATAAGTTTCCATGACAACTGACCTGAGTTGCTTCTAAATCTGCTTTACTAGGTTTCTTGGCACTTTTATCAACTTCATCTTCCGCCTCTTCTTCCTCAGCTTCTTCATCTTTACTTTCATCATCTTTGCTGGGTTCATCATCTGGGCTGGGGGCGTCGGTTTTCTTTGGATGTGCCGGCGCTTTGTTCTGTAGAAGTTGTGGAACAGATAATGCACGTCACTCAAACTGGCAACATGGTTGATTTTTGGAGTTTAAATTTTAAGTTCATTATCTACACCATATACCAGTAAGTGTCACTTATAATATTTGAGATTTCCTTTCTGTGTATCAAGCGCAGTTCCTTGGTCTAGTTCCTCAAGCCAGTTTGGCTATTAAAGATAGTCTTTTCAGCATCTTTGATGAACACTGTTACTGTTGAAGGGTCCATTAGCTTAACTCGCGTAACAGATTATGTAGCACGTGAACAGAATGTATTGACGACAAGCAGTAGAATGGGCATTCACAATTAAAATGAATTGGGACCAAGACTCTAGTTGACAACCTGGACAAAAATTTGACAATAACTGTTAAAAGTTACAGAGTTATATCAGTTTTTGAGAAAATCATGACCAATGCACAGTATTAAAGCTTCAAGTGCATCTGATATGAAATATCAAATGTGACAAAGAGACACCGCTGCGTAAACACACTGTAACTCTTCTACCACATACAAACCAAATCAAAATATACTTGACAAATATTCCTTTGCTCACCTTTGGGAACAAGTAACTGAAGCACAAGGCAATGGGAATGATCACAACCAATCCGTAGACAGCCCACAGCCAGGGACGATCTTCTGTAGCTCCCACTAGGCTTCCAACAACACTTTCCTGGATGAAAATGCAGAAGTCAAGGTGTTAATAATCTGAAAACTGTCAAGGACATAAATCAGTGAGCACTTGATCAGCAATGACTATACTTGGCAGTTTAGGGAGATACACTGCCTCCAGAAATGGGTTTCATGGTACTATTGATGTGCACCTTACACTTTGATGTGCATGAAATAGACAATAATCCAGACATCCAATGTACTAAGACTTTTGCATGGCTAGTGAAACCTTAACATTTGAACAGCAAATACATATTTTGAATGGTTAAACAGCAATTCTTGTGCAATCTGAACAGTAGATGCATATGTGATGGACACTGGTCTATCTATATATATTCATTGACATGTATTTGCAAGGAACACTGTGTGTGTATGTGTTACAGCTTAGTAAGACCTACAATACTATGAACAACTTGGGCAACACTGAACCATATTACAAGTCTCAATAATCTTAGGGGGTCAAGCTGTTTCATAAAGCTTGGAGGGACCCCCTAATCATAATGAAGACTGAGCCAACTGTTCTTCAGGTGCACCAATAGTTGTCCACTTCAATATTACAAGCTGCTTCTTATATGCACATTCTATACAAATTTCACTTTTAACCCTAATCCTACTTATTCCAAAATGTTTCCTTCATTCATAAATTGATCCGAACACTTATTCTATTGCTTTTTTGTTTTTCTTTATCCATAAATTGAATAACTGGCAAAAAAGGATGAATTCTAATCCAAAAGATGTAAATTCACTCACCCCTGAAACCCCGGTACTTTCAGCGCTGTTCTTCACAATCCAGGTTTGTTCTGCCCATTCATCAGCGGTGGCTTTGTCTGTGGTGACGATGAAGTTATCGAAAAGGATGCCGTCTGACATTGACCACAGCTCCAAACCTACTGCATTCTGTGGAGTTCAAAATAAACATGACCATGTCATTAAAAAGTCAGCAGTAAGATTGGCCTTTCCCCATAAAAACAGATATCACAAAAAAGACACTGTATATTGTGTCTTGGAGGTTCTTTACATAGAATACGACATATATTTGGACTCTAATTTTCACAATTCTTTTCTTATCTACCAGTGTGGAGTTTCATTTTTAAGCCCTTGGAGTATGAAATATTTTCATCATCTTACCAAAAATTGATTTTATTCTAAATGGAACTCCTTGCATTGATGGCATATGCATCACCAAAGTACAATTTACTTTGTGAGTTGAACATAATTTTGGAACGGGAGTGGCTACTTTCAGCAGGCGTCATCAAGTTGAAACACTGGTAAGGAGATACCTTTGAGGATTCTGTTTTGACCAGATGAGCAATAGTTGACAGGAATATACGTATCTAATTGGGAAAGTCAGAACCAACTTACAAAGGATGTCATCTTGAAAGGCTCCAAGTCTTCAAAGAAGTCTGGGTTAGGTATTCTCCTTGGACTCCATTCACCTTTGTAATCTGGGTTGTCAATCATGGGTGCATGCCATTTACCCTTGTAGTCTGGGTTCTTGATCATCGGTGGGTTCCACTCACCACAGCCGGGATCACAGGCTGGGTTTTCTGTCAGGCAAGAAGATGTAGCAAAACACAGGTCAGAAGGTGGTGTTAAACTTGGAGAGGCATGGTACCTCTACAGATCAGACATTAACTTTAAGGTGGTATGCGCCTCGAAAGTTAAATACTTATACTTTTGCTCAAATTTTCCAAAATAAACTATAAACCATACTCTGACTAAATCAAGAATAAAAGTCAAGGGTCACTGTGCAAAGTTTGGAACTAGAGGAACAAATTACCTGACATTTACCGATATTTGAAATTAAAAATGGATGTAATCAATGTGTTACCTCTAAATGGGAAAACTAAATTTTTGATTTTGAAAAAACTAAGACAATGAAACTTTTTCTCACTCCAAGAGCTTTAAAATGAGCCCCCACAAGTGGTAGATTGGAAAAGTATTGTAAAAATTTGAGAGTACAAATAGCTGTCCAAGAGACGCATTCTACTCCAAGGCTGAGCACCTAAAATTGGTTTGAGAGGAACATTAGAACTTACCTATCTTAGGTGCTTCCCATTCACCATCCATATCATCATCCCTGCAAAATGAAAATAACACAGAAGAGTTTAATTTTGTTTCTTCTCTGCTCTCCTGAGGGATTCTACAAAGTCTTCATCTCTGAGGTGACATTTCCATAATTTACACTACAGTTTAGAAATTGACAGATTATGCTAAAAGTCTGAGACCAAAGAAGGTATTTTAACCCAGGTGAAAGACCAAAACCCAGCCAGACTTGTATATTGCTAATAAAACAATTATTACTTCATGTTAATATGCAATTAAAGTGAATTGATCCCTTGGCATCAGCCAAGTCATTTGTCAGTGATACCAATAGCTGTACACATGTAAAATCAGTATATGCCATGCAAGTTACAGCCCCATTTATAGCTATCAGTCTTGATGTCTTTTTCCAGTATTTCAGTTGTCTGCAATGTATGCCATGTATGTCTGCAATGGTTCAATGTATCCATAATCATGTCCACATGCATGTAGTCTTCAACTTGTGAACACAGCCTGTATTTATGCATATACTGCCTGATGTAATTGTTGACATGTGAATTTTAATCTGGACTAGAAAGTCATTTTTCAGCTATATAACATTGCATATTGTAGAATATGAAACAATAAGTTAGCTAGGCATACGCTTTATGTTTCAATACATTTACGGAGGGACAATAATAAATCTGTATTTGTTATTAAAAGGAAGAACAAAATAAAAAGAACATCCAAAGTTACAGTTGTTATTCCCTTAAAATAAGAAATTTGTTCCCTCTAAGTCTTGTTGATGTGGCAGGAAACTTGATATCTACTCTCTGTACCTAACTACAGGTACTTGAAATACATTTGCTGTTGACATGAAAGAAAAAAATCGATGAAACTACATTACAGTATGAACTGGCTTAATATGACTTGTCTAAGAGGTTCAATGTCAATACAGGGGGATTAATTAGAAGTGACATTATTGCTACAAGTTGACACATTTCACCTATGACCTAACAGCATTGACCTTTAACCCCCTTCCTGATCGTAACCTACCAGTCTTCTGGTTTCTCTGCATCTGGATCATCAATAAACTCTGGTTCATCATCCAACCAGCCTTCAGGTTTCTCAGCATCTGGATCGACAATCTCCTTGGGTGCATCCTCATCCCAGTCATCTGGCTTAGTTGCATCAGGATCAGCAATTCTGTCGGCACAAACATATTCAAGAAACACTGTGACAGTCAAAACACACGTAGGGCAAGATTCTCCAACTCTACTCAATGACTATAACGGGACAAGTTTTCCAAATTACAGCGTTTAGTTCGGTATTAGTGCAAGATGCGAGGTATAATGATATTCAAATATGCAGATTACATTAATGAGCATTGTTTCGGTATTAAAATTCTATGCTAATGACCCTTAATAAATGTGGAATATTCATGTACCTCGGATCTTGCATTGTATAACGTTTAGTTGGGTATTGTTTATTCCAATTAACTGTTTGAAGGAAGATTGATAAATTATAACATTAACACCATCGTGATTAAAAAATTTGCAAGACTATATTTATCCTGGAGCAGGTTGATAATTCAACAAATGGCACAGTAGAGACATGTCGTGTAAAGTGCATTCTGAGTACCATCATTGAAAATTTTAGACAATATGATAAAAGAAATAAAATTAAAAATATACTGAGACTTTACTTCATAAATGACTGACATTGATTTTCAAGTGGAACACAGCATCCAAGTGATGTGAGTGTTTGGTTTTTTTAACCACCAACATGGAAGCCATTTCGTACTCACTTTTTCCTGTCATCCCAATCTGATGGTTTCTTGTCTGTTGGGTCATCAATCTCTGCTGGTGGGTTCACTGGAGGACTGAAAGTATGAACAAACAGTTCAGAATGTAGGTAGGTTATAAAAATTCACATACTTGAAAAAAATGATATTCAAAAGAAAAATAAATTTTCTATATAAAAGAAAAAATTACTATTTAGATTGTTGATCAGTTTTTTCAGAGTCATCAGGATTACAAGGTGTTTGTACTACAGTTGATAGTTTTTGCTTGCAATACAAGGGTGACGGTTTGAAGTAGAACTCAAGCATACAAAAAAAAATTAAAACTATGGTAGGTCTTCTGAACAAAGCCCTTAACTGTATTGCATTACAACTTATTTTAATTCAAATGTCGGAGGGCGAAATGAAAATGTTAAACAACCTTTTGTTTGATAAAAATTTCTGAGAAAGCAGGCAACTCATAGCTGAATCTTGAATTAGAAAGAACACAAAATTTTCTTTAAATCAAAACACATCAATGAAAAGTTTAGCACTACATTGTCATGTCAACTAAAGTTAGATATATAGTAGATATGATGATGTCTTCAGTATATACACATATGACGATGTGAAGATCTATAGTTCTTTGTCACACATTGTTTTCAAATCAGTAATCTTATACCAGGATGGTAATACTACTTACGTGACGTCTTTCAGTAAACTACCAGAGTTGACACTTGCTTGATCAACAAAGATTTCAAAGGTGTTGTCTGGTTTGAGAACTACAGATAGATGAAGAAAAAGGGCCAATCTGTTCAATACCATGCTCTCGAAAAATGTACTGAGTTTTCTGCTATCATGAAAAGATTATTTTGGTCGTCTGTTGCATCTGTAGAATATATCTGCAGGTTGCATACTGAGTGCATAAAGCAATATTACCAGTTTAATGTTTCCATAAATTATGCTGAAATGAAACCTGCTTTAAAGACAGTTCTGCAGGATTCTTTTGCTTGAGGCGGAACACACAAACACAACAGACATGGATTAGACTTATAATCAAGATTGTTTGACATACTATGATTGAGGTTGGGTTTGATTTTCTCACTTAGAAGATGCCAAGTGAGTAGAAAGCTTTTCTGACATGCAAACAGAAAGCATAAAAGAGAGGGCAAAACACTGAGAAACTGGGCACACTTTAATAGCAGAAATAAAAGGCTATGTATACTGTGGCACTGAAGGGTAAAGTGGGAGGGAATATATGGGTGCTGATCACAATAATTCTGTATCTGATTTCAATTGTTCATCCTTACCTAGAGTGTAGAGGTGAGTTTTCTTGTCAGTAAACATTCTGCCAATGTCACCGCTGGGTTTCTTGGCATGTTTCTCCTGAAGAAGCGACAGAAGCATTGCACACATTATCAGTAAAAACCTTTTAAGTGAGTTGTGTTACTACACTGGCACTACAAGATTGACCTTCCTGCCCTCTACATAACCTTTGACTCACACAAAGCTAAGGGGTACAGGCCATGGTACATACTTGTAGCATGGCCGAAAGTAACACTGTAGAATGGTCGATTCACATACAAAATCGAAATGTACGTACTCTTGAGTGTCCACAAGATATATCCGGATGTTTAAAACTTAACAAAGTTGTTCAAAATACTTGTCTGCTCATTTGAAATGATGCACCCACTTTTGTAAGACCTAACACCACAATTCTATTGAAAAAAAGGTAACAGAGTCCATTCTAATCCTGGGTAAAGTGCTTAAACTGACATTGATGTTGTTAAGGTAGAATGCGCCTTGGGGACAAATATTTGGACTCTAAAATTTTTACATTATTCTTTTGGCCAACCGAATGCGGAAGTCACTTTGCAGCTTGTGGAGTAAATAAAGCTTTTTACCAGCTTAGTTTTGTGAAAATGGGGGACTTCATGTTCTTCCATAGGTAACACAGGCATGGCAGCCATTTTGAATTTCTAATGCCTGTAAACATTGGGCAATTTGGTTTTCTTCTACCAAAATTTGCACAGTGACCCCTGATTTTTATTCTTGATTTTGAAAGAGAATGGTTGAAAGTTTGCTTAAGGCAGTAAAAGTTTACGTTTATCATTTTCAAGGCGCAAACTACCTTAATGTTTTCTATCTTGATGACCGTTTGTCTGTTTTATAATGAATGACTATGAACAAAGCAAAGACAGGCTATTACAGCTGTAACAATAAAACTTACCTCAAATTCACCAGTCTTCGGGTTCTTGTGTTGGAAAATAAAATGCAGCTATAAAAGAAATGCCATAAAACATTAATTTTTGCGATGCATGAGGAAAACAAATCTCTTTTAGAAAGTAATTGAAATGTCAAAACACAGTAATGTTGAGAGGAAAACTGGAACAGGAGTAATGCGCAATTAATTTCTTTGTACCAAAATTATTGTACGACATTTTCAAGGAATTGGCATACAACATTTCTGTATTGTTGACAAACAAACTTGACGTGATCATTGTTTCATGCCATACATTGCTGCACAAACAAGAGAAAACCATTCTGTATAGCATAGCCTGTTTGGTGTAGCTTAATAAGGATCCACTTACCTTGGAGTCTTGGCCACACTTGTCGGGTCCAAACATAATGGTGTATCTGGTTTTGTCATGGAATTCACTCTGAAACGGTGACAAGATCGAAAGCAGTGTTACTTTCCACCTAACAGAACAACTTATTACAGCAAAATCATCTGTTGGTATAGAAGACGTCTTTTTTTCGTGGCAAGGAACACAGGAAGACTGTCTTGTTAAACTGATAACCCAAAACTATACCCAATTCTCTATTGACATGAATTCACTTTCACCTACTCATCGCTTCCACTGCACACTCACAAAAGCACAATATATGGCTTTCCAATGCAAAAAAAAGTTTATGTACACTGCAATACCTAAATGAGCACAGATAACTATTGTAATGCTGTATACCACATTTTACTACAGGCCCTCCCACACATTTCTTTTTATAGAAATCTGTTTTTCTTCCATTTTTATTAGGGTAAAAGGCGCCTCATGGACAGATATTTAGACACAATTTTTTACAACACTTCTGATGTACCACTGATTAAGGCTCATTTTGAAGCTGTTGGAGTAAGTAAACTTTTTGGAGTTTTATTTTTTGTGAAAATCGAAAATGCAATTTTGTCTCTATAGAGTCAACACAGGTATGGTAGCCATTTTGAATTTTAAATACTAGCAAATTTTAGGTAATTTGTTTCTCGGGTAATAATTGTGCACAGTGAACCCTACTTTTATATTTGATTTTTAAAGAGGACGTTTCAAAGGGAATGGTTGAGCAAAAGCTTAAGTCTTTACTTTTGTTGAGACTGTACATACATCTAACAATAACACTACGGAAGGTACCGTAATGCTTCTAACCTAGAAGGCTGTGTGACACAAATATACAGCTAAGGTATGAGAAACATTTGCCTCATTCGCTTAGATGACACTGTTATCAATTTGAAAATACTTACCAGTTTTAGTGATTGGTCATCTGAGAGTAATTTGATGTACGCCCCGCCACAGTCTTGGCCATTCTGGAATTGAACTTCATACTGTACGATCAAAGTGTCTTTGTCAAACACAAAGGGCTTGTCCAACGGGGCACTGATGGCGTGGTGTTTGGCCCGACTCTGTGCAATACAAAATAGTAATGACGGGGGTTTGTAGGCTTGAAGAAGCATTTCTCAATTAAAATCTGATGGTGCCTCAGAAATATTTCCTACTGTATTTCAAACTGTTGTGTATAAATGGGAGTTGGTGAATGTAATGCAAAACAGATGTTCTAAAATGTTAATGTACTGTTATATTCCTTATTTGGAACAGACAACCAGAGGGGCTTCCTTCTGAGCATTGGTAGATATTACAATAGAACCAAGTCAGTTCAGCAAATTTATAAGATAATGCACAATTCAGACCAATGCTTGTCACTAAACACTTATTATCATGTGATTTGCATACTCAGACAATGTTCATTAATATAATTTGCATAAATGCATACATTAATCTAGAAATCAAGCAAAACAGGAAATTTTTATCCGTAAGGTACATCGTAGTGATGAAAATTAATTGCGCTAAAAAGAGCACCGTTAGGAAACTTTATTTCCAGAGAGAGTTCAAACAGGTCACTTGTGTCATTGATAACAACGGCAAAACATTGGTGTTGACAGGATTAATATTACCATCAAGGAATACCTGAACAGATGCTCAAAATTATGGCAGATGAATTCCCAGAGGCAGTTTCATGATAAAGATTTGAGGATACTACGGGAAAGTTGGGCTTGTCAAGACGTGTAGAAGTGAATTGCATATAGGATATACATGTACACATGGACAATTTGATGACACCTACCCTCATTGAAACTAATACGAGATTATAGGAATTTCAGCACAGATAGTCCCTGACACACAGCAAGGCCTAAATGTTGATATTAGCATATTTCTACTCCTTCTATGGCCACTTCATTTTTAAAGCAAGTGTTTACTTGACAAGCATTTTCACATTAAGAAGTTAGTGGCTTGAATAATTACACTAGTCATTGTCACTTGATCAAACTGGTTAATATTACTCAGGAACCGATCTGTACATTATTAGTTATCAAACCCTTTTTGTAATTTTTGTCTCACCTTTAATACCAATCCCAAATCTCCTGATAACACTACTTTTTCCGGTGCTTCAACTTCCCACTTTCCGTCGTACTTTGAAATATCATCGGCTACGCCATCCTTTGTGGCTTTTGATGGGATCCACCTACGGAGAAAGTAAAAGATCCCCATTCCAAATTATAATGAAATGGTTGGATCGTCTCAAGTGTCGGGAGCAGGAAATAAGCCCAGTTATTTATGATCCTATAAAAATGTACAGTAGGGCTGTTGTAATGTTACTGTAAAGAACCTAAAAGCAACAACGCTGAATCTTTTGACACAAGTCAGGGTACATGTACAAAAATTGCCATTATTATTTTTATGATGGTCAATAAAAGTTCACTAGAGATACATCTTCAAGAAATCCTTCACATCACTATACCTACACATCAGTTGATTTGCTACATACATGTACATGTATGACTTTTTTCACAGTGTACACTGTATCACAAGATCCCAGCAGTTTGACTACTGTGTTCTATACCGCTGCATTTGAGAAATCAGTTTTTTGTTGTTTTTTTTTTTTTTGCACAGCAACCTCAACTAAAAATGCAAAAAATACAGATTTGCGGGTTTTGAAATATCTGTAATAATCATAAAACATCATGATTTGTTTCCCTTCACATTCCCACAGAAAACCTTATCAGAGATACTGCAAAGCCTCACAAGGTCTTCAATCAACACTTTGTGTTTGAGGTACAACCGTCAATAATCATGGGAACAGATTATCCTGAAGATATGGGACAGGCAAGGCAACAGTACCTCTTATTGAAATCAGCCACACTGAGGAATGCCTCCTTGAAATGGGACGGTCCACTGACAGACGGGGGTGTGTACACTTTGGGGGCAGCAGTGGGTTTTGCTGGTTCCTCCTCCTCTTCCTCCACCTCTACATCCATGTCATCCTCAAAGTCATCATCCTCTTGTGAATGCACAGTGGGGATGCTGGCGTATAGTAGAAGAGTTACCACAAAAACTGACAGCAATACTAATCTGCCCATGGTCACAGCTCACCTTCGCTCTCACTAGAAGGACAAAACAAAGAGTATTACAGTGACTCACGTTAATAATGGAGTGGACGCTATGTTCTATTGCAGCTTTACTCTTTGATTTTCAACACAGTCCTCTGGTGAAATGGCTGAGCACAAAGCTTGAGGTTACTTTTCAAATGACAGTAGCAGTACAATTTATGTGGTTGTTTTTCAATGTTAAACAGAGGTAAATTCTGTACAAAGTTGGGGCAGCATGTATAATTGAAATGAGTGTTTCAGTATTTTGCTGTGATATATTTAGAGTTTATATTTATGTTTATTGAGGAAGCCTATTATAATTACTCTTATTGTATGGATATTTAATATGACATATGATTTATTCAGAAATGTCTGAAGATAATCACATGATAAAGTTGTATATCAATTTAAAAGAAAAAACGTCAAACTTTTACTTGAATCCATGTCTAATGCACACTGACATCACACAGAGACAATTTACGAAAACATAGCTGCAGATACATCAAAATTCTTGAAGTATGTCTGGCCCCAGACAGCACACACATGATGCAGCATATAAATTATGGGGTGATGATACTCATAGAAACATCAAAGAATTATGCAGGCCCCGCCAACATTCTGATCCTATTCTATAAAGTGCTTTTGTTAAGATTTTTAAATGTACAATCGATGCTCTGACTGGGATAATGTTTCTGCATTTCCCTGATGTGACGCTATTGATGTCAATCATAACAGGAAGAACCATGGTAAAAATGTTGGATGATCAAGCTAACATTCAATGACCTTTGCAAAAATCCTCTGAAATTCTTCAGTGCTCTTTGAGTCAAAATATCTCACACAGATTAAACAATATGCGTACCAATGGTATGTGTAACTGAAGTACATCTTGATCCATATTGTCTACATATATATGGTACAAATCTTAGAACACTATGTTGTACAGCAAGGTGTGATTTACTTTCATGTCATGCACGATCAATATCATTGGTTTCCACCCTTGATTCAGAAAAGAAATTCAACAGGATACTGTGCCCCTGTCTCCTTTTAACAGTTTTTTGCCAACAACTCGATGAAATTTTGTGGCAGTTTCTACCCAATTCTTATCTCAAATTTCAGATTGAAAATCACAAAATTGAAACTGCATAATGTTTTTGTATTGTTTTTCCAATCTTTGTATGTGGGCCTACACATTGTCTTGCAGCATATATGTTTTCAAAGTATCCAACTATGACTTGGTATTCAGTTTTTCAGCAAATGATCAGGCATGCATTTAATATTTGAACTCCTTATTACAAATTAATTACGGCTTCAATCATGAACAGCAATGCATATTTCAAATTGACAATGCTAGTATTATTGGAAAGCATGTTAAAATCACGTTCTAGAATGAATAGACCTTTAATAAAAGACTACGCTGTGAAGGCAGCAAAGCTTTCAGTGAAATCCTAACACAAATTAAATTTTGATTTTATGTCACTGTTCCTATCTGCATGTAAATGACTAAACATTGCCGTTGAACACAGGAACTCACATGCAGCTAGAAAATTATAAAAAGGCAGTTTTCTGGCGGATGTTATTTGACTAAAAAAAGCTCTGTAATATACTTTCATGAAAATGAACATGTTTATTTTTGGAAGCATACCCTGTTACTCTACCCTTCTATTGTCATTCCTAATGGGTTCAATTTACTTTCATTAACTTCACAGACAGGATAATTTTGTTGAAGTATTGTTTTGCCAAGCGTCTCTACAAAGTGACTGCCTCCAATTTCCTATTTCCATGGCAAAGTTTTTTTTCTAGTCATATTTTTTTCTGCTATACAAACAATATTTAGTACCTTCTGAAATGGGACCACTGGGCAAACTGTGGACACTTAGTCTTTGAAATTTAATATACATTATCTTCATCGAATTATAATCAAATCGTAAAAGTGATCTGCTCGGAATATTATATCTGTTGTGGTTAAAACGCGATGTGAACAGACAGTTCCAAGTACACCGCTGAGGTGAGTTAGCACAAGAAAAATTTGGGCGTTTCGAATGCAAGTCCATTAAAAACAAACGCCGAAACGATTGGTTGAGTACGACGTTATGGTTGGCGTTGCATGACCATATGCACCCATGAGAAGTTGGAAAGCTGTCTATCGGATGTTAAGTTAAGCACTGGCTGTAGAGACTATGATGAAAAATGCACGGTTGGTAGTTTTTCTTGTATCATTCACGGCAAATCCAAGTGCTTGACGCTACACATGTGAGTGATTCAGCTACGGTGTGTACCGTCCTCAAGCGGCGAGAGCATTGTGCACACGCTCGAAAATAATAATCAGGTTCATACGCACACGGTATGAAATTCGGTTGTTGAAACCGTGTCACCTTGACTTCAAAACCGTCTCGACAAGCATAAAATACGGAATTACCTTTTTTGAAGCCCTTCTCTGTGCCGTACAGTCGAGTTACAACACGCACATTCAGCCAATGTACAAGTTCGGCAGCTGACTCATGAGCCGGGGTCACCTAAAAACGTGGACGCTCCTGACTGGTGAACTGAAGCTTGAGTACATTGTAACATTTGTAATATGTACTATCGGACAATTTGATTAAATTTTCTGCTATATTTTGATCTCCAAATACAAAAGTCAAACTTTAAGCTGTAAATAATATTAAAACTATATATTTATGAATTTATAGAGGTGCAAGAAATGTACAAGTCATCTCTAAGGATAACAATTATTTATTATAATTAGACGAATTTACGTTGTACGAAGATAACATTAGTTTTAATTTCCTCCTATTGCCCCAAGGCGGCGCTCCGCACGAAGCCGCATCCAGCGCTTAAGCCTTAAGTAGTCGCGAGCATTTTCAGAAATGCTCTCGATTCCATCATAAGCACTCCCTGAACCCGTTCTAAAGGGGTCGACCAATTTGATATCCTGGGGGTCGGGGGTGCGCTTGGGAGAGTTTGGGCAAAAAGTTTCCTTTGGACAAATATCCAGCCACAGACGACGGAAAAATAAAAGATTGAAACGAAGCTAGAAACGACCTCAAAGAAGAATTAAAACTGTAGCAAGTGAAATGATTGTAAGCCTTGTGTAACAGTGTAGTGAATAAAAATTAATGCACTGGCAGCTTGAAAACCTTCTGAATACCTACATTTCAAAAGAGACTTAATAAACAAACAACGTAGCAACACTCAGAAGAAAGGTACTAAAATATTAATCAAGGGTTATAGCTATATGAGGAGCCAAATGTAAAACAATTAGGATTTACACAATCACGTTTATTTAAGAGATAGAAGAGGTGGAAAATGTATAAAGACAGGAATTTTCAATATATATATATATATATATATATATATATATATTATATATATATATATATATATATATATATATATATATATATATATATATATATATATATGCATGCCCTACTCCCTAATAGGAAATAGGAAGTTCGTTATTTTGCTTGTCCATGCTATAACCAATCATATAATTAAGCTGCATCCCTGTAACCTGAAGCCTTTGTCGGCTTTGACCGGCTTGTGTGTGTATATATATATATATATATATATATATATATATATATATATATATATATATATATATATATATATATATATATATATATATATATATATATATATATATATATATATATATATATATATATATATATATATATATATATACCCTACTCCCTAATAGGAAATAGGAAGTTCGTTATTTTGCTTGTCCATGCTATAACCAATCATATAATTAAGCTGCATCCCTGTAACCTGAAGCCTTGTCGGCTTTGACAGGCTTGTGTTATATATATATATATATATATATATATATATATATATATATATATATATATATATATATATATATATATATATATATATATATATATATATATATATATATATATATATATATATATATATATATATATATATATATATATATATATATATATATATATGTCTTAAAATAAATGTCATACATAATAATCTAATCAGCGATTCTTCGGTTTTTGACAGTCGATTCCCTTATCGACCAATCACCTTTCGTATGGTCTCGTGTCGGTACACCAAAGCTTGGAAATTCTCCTACAACGCATGGGAAAATATATTGTGAAAGAACAAGGCCACAGACTGGCTTGCTGTAGTAAGGAAGGGATTGACCAGTGGACATTTGGCGAGGGGATATGAGACTGAGGATATAACTTATTTTTTCTTGTTTCGTACAGCTTTTTGACCTGTATGAATTTTATCTTTTGCTCACAACATCCATACCGTATTCAGATGTTCAGCAACTTTTATCCTGAAGTGAAATGCATGTCACAGCTTTCGGCGAAAGGTCTGATTTTAAAATTAGTCAGCACCACACACTCTCTACTATTCATCACAAGAGCTACCAAGCGAAGATATTACATGCTTTTCATCAGAAAATTACTAGAAGGAAATGACTCTTCAGATACAATGTATGTGAAATGCAATGCTTTTGGTCACAATTCTGTCCTTCATCAAAAGCCAGTATAGGCCTAATAATGGTGTCCAAAGGGAAACCCCGTTAGATCTTAGGAGGGATGGTCAGAATAATTGTACTTTCTTCGTTTTTTACATTTCGAACGAGGCGCTACAGTGTTTTTGGTTAAAATTTGGTCTATATCAAGCATTTTCTATTTACGGCATTTCTCAAACTTTTTAATGGACTTTCACTCTGTAGATTTTCTCACACTTTTAAGCAACCTATTTCAAACATCTTAAATGAACTTTCCGTAAACCTAAGGTGTCCCGAATAATCCGCAGTGATAATACCGTATACTTCACTTATTACCAAATTCTGTAGTGAAAATGTTGCCCTATTATCAATCGGACCCTGTTATGAAAATGTTGTTCTTCATCTAATTCGAGGTGAAAATACTGTCCGTCGCCTATTTTTGAGGCTAAAATTTTGTCATTCGCCCAATTCTGATGTGAAAATGCTTTTCTTTATCCAATTCTGAGGTGGAAATACATGTCCTTCGCTCTATTCTGAGATGGAAATAGTTTCCTTTGCAATACACCCTGAGGTGAAAATGTCGTCCCTCGCCCAATTCTGAGGTGAAAATACCGTCCTTCGCCCTATTCTGAGAATGGCACGATCTTTGACCCACATTGACACTTTGCAGGTGGTTATCTCGCCTGAAATATACAGCAAGTTGACCACAAAGTTGCACATTTCCAAAAAAGCATATAGGGTAAAAAGTTTTACAGAATTGGTGTGGAGACCATGACATGACATGATGCTTTTTACAGTATGCAAAATGTTGAGTAATTTGTTTCGCTTGTTCAAAACTTTGCATGGTGACCCCTGATTTTATTGTTGATTTGGTCAGAGAATGGTTGACAGTTTTATTCAGGAAAGTTTGAGCAAAAGTTCAAATCTTTCATTTTCGAGTTAAGTCCACACTCAAAGAGTTTGTTGCACACGCAGCACTTGGAGTCAATTGGAATTTAGGGCCTACTTGGACAGACTTGTTGTTTGATCAACTACAGTGTAATGCAAACTCTGTGACAAACTTTCCTATAATCATGAGGCGTCCTTGTTAATAAAAGGGAAGTGAGTATATTTTGTTCAACAAGTGGTAGTTGCCAGATATTGCGTTAAAGGTATAATATATGGTCAAGAATTCTCAACTCTAGATCAGGTGAGAGGGTAGCAAACAAAACTGTTAGAATTTTAGTTATTTTATCTGCATTTCTCATTTTCACACTCTTTTATGGACTGGCCCAAGTCGCTTACTAGTTTTTCTGGACAGCATTTACTCACGTCATTATGAATTATAGCAACCTAAACCCGCAATGTTCACAAGTCTGTGGGCGATCATGTTCACCTGATGATCTATACGCAACAGCCTGCCCGGGCAGAGTTTATTGCTCCAGTTTCGCGATCACCTCTCCACTGCTGAAGTTTATTCGTCCAATTTACTCCGTTTTGATATTTATATGCCAACTGACTTTAGGCAAGTCGAACTCTTCTGGTACACTTTTAGACTTGTTGAAATTCAGTTATTCAAATGCATGTATCTATTTGATAATGTAGCCCGTTTTTGAACAAAGTACATGGCTATTTTAAAATATGCGAGACTTCAGCATGGACTTTTAAGTTACCTAGTCAGCATTTATGACTTAAAATGCTTTCTCTGCATGGCAATACTGAATAATGCCAGTTCCATACAGAACAACTTGAATTATACCAGTCAGCATAATCCTAGAGGGTTCGGTTGCTTCACAATGCCATGGAAGGGCCCCCTAGACGACCCGACTATTTTCAAAACGAAGAAATAACCCGGCGTTCTTCAGGTGCGCAGCCGAGACACCATAACAAGGTTGCCTGCATTTTCATAAAAACTCTTCTGGACTTGCATCGCATATCCCAGAATGATTGGGCAGTATTTGAGTCATATCATAGCTCGAGATCATTATTCTCGTTTCCGTTATTTTTGTATCAATTATTCTTTCCTATGGCAGTGAAATTTGATCACTAATTTTAGTCTCAACTCCCTTGCTATAATCTGATGATAATTTGTGGCCTTTGCGGCATCTGTGAATTCAAATTTATTGTTTTCCCGAAAAATTGATATCACTTTAAATCTTCAAGCCTACCCAGTTCATGTTCGAGTGATAAATTAGTGTGCCTCAGTATTCTGTTAAAAATGTATAACAATACCCTCGAATAAAATACCTTAAATTTCATAGTCTTTAATACTGCACATAATCTTACATGTAATGTTGGCGATTTATTAAATGGCTACACGCTTTGTCGTATTGGCTGCGCCCTCACAAAGTTGAGGGCGAGGAAAACAGAGTCTGTACGCCGGTCCAGAACTAGGATACGGGATACTGGTTTGGTTTGCTTTTGTACGACAAAATCATAAAAATTTATGAAAACGCCGGAAAATAATTTAATTTGTCCTTACAAAATCATACTAGGGCCATTTTGAGGGAAAGAAATGCACCCTCAGGCCTTAACAATTTCGCTTTCGTGAAACGTACAACATACTTGTTTCACCCATAAAGTAAAACGGAAAGTGAGAGCCATTTTGAGTTTTAATCAAAAGTAAAATTTAGGCAACCTGGTTCTCTAAAACACTCTCATGCATGCATTCACCCATAAGTAGGTATACGTACTGATATACATATTCAATCACACATACACACATAGCTATGTACATGATTCGCTACTATTAATCACGTTTGCTGCTAAGGAAGCACGTGACAAGTTCGACGATGTCAGGTCAACAAGTGCACCGAACCATGTTAAAGTTTAACAAGTGCAAATAAATTCTTGTCATATTCTAACATCTTCCACAATCATATATGCGCCGTCACGTCCACCAACATATCGCATGCGCAGACAGAAAAATAATTAGAAACAAGGATTTGGATAGAGGCAACGCTGCGATCCGTACGGACACCAGATTCAACAGGTAAGAGAGGAGAATATCATGCACATTCGGTTCCATGACATTGGCTGAATTGGAACAACTTTGAGTAAACTCAAGCAGTGTGAATTTACTGAAGCGCTGTAAAAATGTTGCGTGCATTTTACATGTCAGTGAGGATGTGCACTCGGATCATGTTTAAAGCACATCAAACCAATACTGTGAAGTTCTATAAATGCTTTGACCTAACCGATTTATCGGGCGAAAAGTTCTATCGGTGACACAAATGGAAACATTGGCCTGACTGTTACTTTCAGATGAGCTTTTCTATTCTATTCTCGCGGACAGGTAAATTACGGTGACGTCTGCTGTTCTCAGACAACTAAAGAGACAAGGATCTGTAGATTGATACAACGTTTGGTAGCGAAAAATATAGCCAGGAGTCCAGGACAGGGTATCGGTAGTTCTGGAATTATGTACTGGCCTTGTAGATACAGTAAAATTCACCGGATCAAAAAGTTAGATGAACGTTCATTATTATTTTTCATGCCTAAATCTCATAAACTGACCACAAGAAGGAATTTTATCCCAGAGTTCCATAGAAAATACATAAATTGATGGAATACATCATGTACGAAGGATTGACTAAATCTTAAGACGCTCTGCTGATTTCTCTGACTCCCTTCGCTAAATTGATGAAACACACACCGATTACTTGCGTCTAGTTTTGTGAAAGGCTACTTAATTCTGGTTTTGTCACTGCTGAACCCCAAAAAATGGGAAAAAACCTGTTGAGCGTTTCTTCAAGTCATCGAAGTCATTTTTGGGAAGTGAAAGAGTGGAACAGAACAACAAAAAAATAATGATAACAGTTGTTTCGAAATCGGAACCAGTCCCGGCTGTGGCCTCTGGATACCTAGATAAAAGAGTACAATTCACATAGTGATTTAGGTTACCAGGGATATATCAGTGTAAACGTTGCCCGCGCGCGTGTTGAAACCACTTTTGCAAAAAACTGTATCCAGAATCCTAGAAATAACACACACACATGTTGGCTCTTATCCGCACCTTATCACTCGGTTTTGCTCTGGAACGAGATACCACCGCTTCGAAAACTTAGTGCATGCCAAGTATTTCGTTGGTTTCCAAAGAGACTGGTTGCCGGTTTAGACATAGTATAGTCCTTTCTAAAACGTAGGGACTCTGGACCATAGACAATAGAAGCGTTTCGACTATCTATGCGTGGACTACAAACGAGAGTGAGAGGCATAATGCAATTGACTGAGCACAATCCATCTAAATACCTACAATACATCAACGTTACACTTCCCCCCACACCGTGTATATAATTAATTCATAATAGGGTCTATTTTGTTATTAAGGTGTTGATTTTGAACAGTATCGAATATCAAACGGATTATTCCTTAATCACACATAAAAAATATCACTGCAAATTGAAATTAATAGTTTCACCTGTGTGGCAAATTCAAAATAATCACTAACGAGGTCTCGTAATCACGCGATCTACATTACTTCGCGAAGGGGTAAGGGGTTAGTGTATATAACTTTGTCCGAGCGCTCATTTCAAGTCACTTCGGAGTGTTTCCGGGAAACCTTTATAGTAACATTTCTCGGCCAAACAATCATGCAACTTTTGTAGCAGCGCAGTGCTCTCTTTTACTACTTATTACTGAAAACTGACGAAGCCACTGACACCAGTATAACAGTTTACATAATATCAGATCAACATGCAATAGTTTGGGTGTCTTAATTTCTTACCCGGATTCGCAACGATTTGGTTGGAATCAGGGGAGGGGTGTTGAGTTATGATGATGGAGGGAATCAAATTTTACAGTAGACGGTTCAGGGGGTCATATTTTATAGAAGGTTTGTCGGGAACTATGGCAATAGCAACAATATTGCAGGAAAGGTATGTATGATGCAAGTACTATAGGTAACAGTATGAAGTATACAAACAATACTCTTCCTAGAACAGTCCTGGTTGCGATAAAGGGGAAATGACTCCACAATCGGTCATTATTTTGTTGCTTGCATTCTCTGCGTACTGAGGAGTATATTCTGTTAGGTCGTTGAGTGTACAGATTGGCCATGGCGAGACGTATAGTCGTAGTCCTGTATGTCTAAGATAATGTTAACAACTTGGCGCTTAAAATTCATCTTAATCAATTGTATGGGTTTATTGATTGTACGTGTATATATTGTCGAAATTTTGTTCTTTTGGGTGAAGAAGCCAGAATGTCTACGTTTGGGTAGTACAGTGGTCGTGTCTGGCTTTGTGTTTATCAGTTAGGATAATTGTTTTGTTTGTTGATCCTGGCATTAATTAGCGTGTTAATTTTTATTTTTCTCTTCGGTATGCGATGTTGAATTTTTGAGGGGAACCGACGTTACATATTTTTCAACCTAACGTTTCGTCTTTTTCACGTTAACACCAGTTCCCTGTTAACTCTTGTTTGAAGTTCTTTGTTTCATATATTGTTGTGATAACCAGACTTGTCGTTTGTGTTTTAGTTTATTTTGCTGTTGTTCAATTGTTTCCCTTCAGTTCCGTCGTTGTTCCATTCAACAGTCTTTGTTGTTCCATGTTGATTGTGCCCTTGGTCTTGTAGTTTTTCGCTAACGTGACTTTCAGTGTAAAGTCGCGTTTCGCTTCATATTCGAATATATCGTTTTTATGAGGCTCATTAACGTTGCCGTAGGCTGGCATTAGTTCCTGTGCAAGAATTGGAATTCAATGTAATATGTTGGTTTTGTACTATTCTGTGTGTTTAGAACAAGGCTTCATTGATTGATACATCAGGTATGTTATACAACCCCGTTTGACACGAAATAAGCAAATTACGCTGTTTTAAATCATTAGATCTACTTAGATAAACAAAATTTGAAGTGCGGTATTGAATATTTTACAATTGATGAATTAAGCAGTCATATTTTAAAGAAACTAATAAACCATCCAAAAAGATTTCATAACGTGACAGTTTCTTTAGCTTGAAAGCTTGGTTTGGTTCGAAAAGTCTACCATACTATTATGGTGATGAAACCTGCTCTTGATAGCAATCGAGGTGTGTGTTGAAGATCTGCAATAAGATATCGATGATGATGCTGACTGAAATGATGATGTCATACTTTATGCAAATTTATCAAAGGTTATCAAGCCATCGTTTGTCACGATTGAACATTGTCTCCTTGTCGATTTTCCTTTTTCGTACGACAAAGGAATTCAATCGTTGCTTTGGAATTCATTCGTTGTATTTTAAAATCACAGCTTAATTGTACATATGAAACAAACAGCGAGGTTACACTTCACACCTGGATTTTTCACTTCCGACATTTTTAACATTTTTGAGGAAGTCGATGAAACTACAAATATTGACACGCCGTCGGTTTAGGAACGTTGTACTTCGAAGAATTGTAGGAAACATGAAATTATCACTTAATCGTCGGATTTCAATGGTAGAAGCTCCATGATCAAAATTGAACATTTAAATATCATTCTGTATCTCCGGGGGTTTTATCTGAATACTCCTTCGCTATTTCCTTATTGCATCCCATTACTTGGTGAACGCGTTGCGCTACGTTTCTTCTGCGTTAGCGAATGGCAAATAAGTTCCAAAAACTGTATTCAGTATGGCGATACAGTGCACTGAACGATAAAAGGCATGTACGGGTGTGGGGAAGTCGCACCGTTATTCAAACATACCATCTCCGGCTCTTGATGCTTGTTAGCCCGTCGGTTTCGTAGGTCATTCCGACATTTAAACTTCCTTTTTTGTTTTCAAAACATAAGGACCGAATATACAAACTCCCGCAATACCATTGTTTGCATTCGTTTTAGAGAAACTAGTTTCAAATGTCAGTTGCCACACACATACACACACACACATGCACACACACACAAACACTAACACTAACACACAATAATCACTTATTTTCATGGCTACATCATTATCGCATCTATCTATTCATGTAAATCTTTTGGGGCTTGAAAATGGGAAACATGGAGAATCCCCGTGTCCCCAAGTTCAGTTCGGATGACCTGCCAACTGAGCTTAGGACCTTGTTACCATGGAAACACACTGCTAAATATATGATTTTATATCGAGTTTTCGAGGGCCAGTAAGTGTTAGGATGAATCATTCCCCTCCTGTCGCCAATATTTTAGTGTGTCAATGGTATTTTAAAGCAACACCTTTGAAATAATGGCGCTTCTGGTTTTGTTTACTGCAGGGACCCGATCGACAGGCACTTGTTGTCTCGGTAAACCATGGATTCCGCCACAACCTCCCCTGACGCAAGTACTGACACTGTCACCATCATCATCTCTGTTCTCTCGACCGCCCTAGTGGTGTCGTTGATCTGGTCTATCATTCTGTGCGTCTGTCTGAAACGACGGCGAAGGCGTAGCGGAGACGTTGAGTTGGCGTCCTCCGATTCAAAAGTTGATCTCACAAGGGAAGTAGACGATGAGAGTCAAGCCAAAGGTAACGATTACTCAACTCACAACGCAACAACTCACAACGCAGCTGGCTCAGCCGGCTCCGTCGACGACGTCGAATACACCGATGCCATCGAAGAAGATGACGATTACGTTACACCCGTGACCCCGACGATGCTTGTCATTGACGGAAAGGAAACGTTCCCGAACGCTGAGATCAAGAAGTCGGAGAACAACCCGTCAAAGACTGCGGAGAGGAAAAACAGTCAAGAGGACGAAAGAAAGCAGAAAGAAGGAAACTTTACCGCGATAAAGAAGCTATCGCTGCGGTTTAATTTGTCCAATCCGAAAGGAAACGCGAAGCAGAAGAAACTTGCCGATGATGACGTCAAGGCACTTAAGAAAGACAGCAGCAGTCCAGAAGTGCAGAACCAAAACCATGCCAAGGCATTAGGGGGAATGAAAGTGAACAAGAAAAGTGTTGAAGAAAATGTAACAGATGTCAAGCGTGACTCCAAAGAGAAATCTTCCGAAGTGCCCGAGTCTAAAGAGCAGACCGAGCATCTGTACAAGAACACCTCTCCTGAAACAACAGACGGCGCCCTCAAGGAGGGTGAACCTGAACACCTGTACAAAAATACCTCCCCTGAAGAGTTAGACCACGCCCTCGGAATAAATGGAACTGAACCAGCAGGCGTGACTGCATCGGACAAAATCCAACCGGCGTCAGACTTGTCGACACGTGACGGAGCCGATAACACAGCGGAAGACGCCGAACTTTACCTTGAAATTACTCCCGAGTCTGAAGCTGATGCTGCTGCCGACAACGTGGACCCCGTCTCCGGCCCAAGTAAAGGAGGTGACAAGTCGGCGAACGTCGAAACGACAGACAAAACTGCGAATGATGAAGATAGCAAGCCTGGCAGTTCCCGCGATGACCATCCCAAGAGTGCCGACGAAAAGAAGAATCAGCGCCTTCATAAGAAGTCGAGCGATGAAAATATGGTCCCTGGTGGTAGGATACACAAAACGAGTGATAGCGGAACAGACAGGACGAAGAAATCACCGCCAGCGATTGCCTTGCCGAAGCCACCAGTTGATGAGCAAACTGGCGAGGTCTATGATGAAGTGTTCGATGACGAAGGTGTGTCCGAAGTTGTGCAGTCTCCTAGACAGGACAATGATGAAGGCCTCACGGAGTCAACTAAGAGTGGCGACAAAGAGAAGAAAAAGAAACTTGGTTTCTTCAAGAGTTTTAAAAAGAGCTTACGGAGAAAAGAAGTAGACAACAAGCATACGAAAGAAGCGAGTAAAGAGAAGGTTGTAATCGCCAGTGACGACATGGTGTACGACGACGTGGATGTCAACGACGGCGATGGTGGCAATGACAATAAAAAGGCATTTCCGGGCCCCCGGTCTAAAACTATGCCCAGAAGGCGCGTAAAAGATGCAAAAGACTCTGACGAAGTATTGCAATCGAAAGATGAAAAAGGCTCGAGCAAGAAATCAGTATCCCGGGAAAACTCGAAGGAAGATACCAAGGGACCGATATGCAAAGAACCGGTCCCTCCGTTGCCCGAGTACGTGAACGTTGAAGGGTCTGACGAGAGCGCCGACCAACACCCAGCCGAGTCTGGTAAGGGTGACCCGAAAGGCAAAGAAAATGATCCGTATATGAGTCTCAAACGCGAAACCTCGGAAGCACAGATCGAGGACCAAGAGGTGTATGAAGAACCGGCGGATACGGCGGTGTACCAGAACGAAGTTATCACCAATGTATCCACTAGCGACGACTACGAGGTCAAACCGGGATCGGCGCCAGCTGCTGACGACGACAACATCTACGACTACGCCGATGAAGGCACGATCGACACTCTCCATGGAAGTAAAACGGGGCCAATTAATCCTGTTGACAGTGGGTATGCCAATGCCTCAGGTTCCGTTGGGTCCGGTGGGAAAGCGCAACAGGTGTCAGCTTCGAAAGGGAAACCTAAGAAGAAGTCGGAAGATGGTGCCGAGTACGTGAACACCTCGAACTCAGTTAAGCTTAGTGAGAAGCCCCCACTGCCTTCAACCTCGAAACCAGCGCTCAAGAAGACGGGAAAACCATCAAGCGACAGCAACGATGCAACCGATCCTTACGTCAACACATCTTTTAAGTCGAGTGAAAAACCGCCATTGCCATTAGCGTCCAACAAGGCGCTAAAGGATAACCCGTACGTCAACACATCGTTTAGGTCCAGAGAGAAACCGCCATTGCCTTCAGCGTCCAAATCCAATGAGTCGCCAAAGGAGAAACCCCAAGAAGTAGACGAGACGGAAACGGCAGTTACGTCGGATTCTCCCGGATCAAGTGAGGAGGATATCCTTCCCGCATCGAGAGAGGTCATTGACGATGAGGTCAATAACAACAAGACAGCGAAGACTAATCGTATCAGTGTGGCGCAAATAGTCGGGGGAATCGAACAGAAAAACGCCGGAATGAATTCGAAAGTCGTGAAATCCGCAATCCCGGGTAAGTCGCTGCACGAAAGACTCGAAAGCGACGAAGCTAGAATGCGCCTCGGTAGCGGTGCTTCCAGACTGAAAGAACCGCAACCACCGGCGACAGACGATGGTTATGTGAATAGCGGAGGAGAGCTACAGGTCAAAGTCGCTCGTAGCCCCAGTAAGAAAGTTGTCTTCGTTGATAAAGAGAGTGAAGAGCGTGTCACAGTTCCCGTGGATAAAGTTCCTACAGAATCATTTAATGTGTAAAGATACCGTGAATGCTGCGATTCCCTGAGCTTCCAATAAACCATCGTAACCATCGTCGACTGATGCGCGTTTGCACAAGTCTCTGAAACCTCAAAACAACGCTGTCGCTGGAAATGCGGACATCGTGTGATTAGTAAGAGTCGGTTACTCATAAATTAGCGTACATATATTTATAATGCCAATATCAAGTTTCAAGACTGCCCATAATAGTGCATTTAAATATCAGTCATCTTTCCATTACTTATATCAGACTGATAATTTAACTATAATGGTACAACTTCCCGATTGAGACCGATCCGCTCGATAAATAATTTAGACAAAGTCACAGCGTCTGTTCGGCATATACAGTTTTGTGGATTTGATGGCTTGATAAGTTTACGTTTATAAGTAATTTGGGGTGTGTATGTATGTGTGTGTGTGTTACTATAGGGAAAAAGTGCGTGACTAGAGCGAGAAACTGACGCTTTCTCGCAATCAGTGAGAATCTGTTCTTATTCTCACCGCTTTCGGTGAGAAAATTTTAATCTCCTCTGGAGATTGGTGAGAAATGCACTCCTTCTGGCGAGAATCAAGTGTGTGAACAAAATCTCACCGGTGAGAATGGAAATTCTCACCAAGTACAGCGAGAATTGAAATTCACTGGCGAGAATCATCAAGACTCGCCGTTCGGAGTCTTTATGATTCTCGCCAATGAACGGCGAGTCTTGATGATCCTCGCCAGTGAATTTCAATTCTCGCTGTACTTAGTGAGAATTTCCATTCTCACCGGTGAGACTTTGTTCTCACACTTGATTCTCGCCAAGGAGTGCATTTCTCATCAATCTCCAGTGGAGATTAAAATTTTCTCACGAACAGATTCTCACTGATTGCGAGAAAGCGTCAGTTTCTCGCTCTAGTCACGCACTTTTCCCTATAGTGTGTGTAGGTGTGTGTGTGTGTTGTGTGTGTGTGTGTGTGTGTGTGTGTGTGTGTGAGTGAGGTGTGATTGGAATACTTCTGGTTAACAGCCCGATATTTTTCCGAGTTTCGATTCTCATGTGAAATTTGGAAACCTCTTTATATACAGCGTGTAATTCCAAGCCCCCGGGGGGGGGGGGGTCGGTAGAGCGCGTTATCCCAATGAAAGAAAAATGTGACGGCATGCCAAGGCAAGTGGTAATTGTACTTCGAAATCGTGCCTGTATTGCTGGGCTGATCCGTGATGACGTCAGAATCCATAATTAACACGCAAAAAATAAATGTTTGTGTCCGAATAATTTTAACGAAAATTTTCGAAAATTGCTCTCACGGAAATTGTGAAAATGGAACTTTAATATCACAATGTTCCAAATGAAACTATATAAAACCATACGGCAAAGGATACGAAAACCAGCCGCAGTATAAATAAAGACGAGTGCACAAAGCTAAATTTGACAAGAATATCTGTCGGCAGCGGCAACACATATTGCGCGCGCATCGCATTGTATTTTTTGAAATACCATTATCGTACCTCACTTACCTGTTATCAAGAAAACACATTATGTTTACATACCAAACCATGCAGCTTTAGCTGTAACTTATGATATATATTTCAGTGTTTTGTTCTATTCGTGTAATACAGTTTCTTGTTCTTCTCCAAGAATAATGGTCGAATTGTCTAGTGCTGTGTGCAACTTGTCGACACAGCCTGTATGTGCTTCATGTCCAATATATTATTGTTGACAACTGTGTCTTAAGCAAACTTGAATTAATTGGTCAACAATAGTACTGCGTTTTGTACACGACACAGTTTGTCTGCGAGGCTAAATCTGTATATATCAAAACCACAGTCCTCTGGACTGTGTCAAAACGCTGACTCGGAAGAGGACGATGAAAATATATGTTTCACAGATCGCATAATACTTTACACTATACTATTGATCAAGAACACTCATGGACTAGATTAATGAGAACCAACATTTATTGTGCTCAGCGCCAAAAGCCTACTGCGTTTTTTTCTTTTGGGAGGGGAGTGAAGTTTCTGTCTGTCCGTGTTTATCTCCATCTATTGTCTGCCACAGTCTATCTCTCTTGTCTGTCTATATCTGTCTGTCTGTCTGTCTGTCTGTCTTTTGCCTGTCTGTCAGTCTATGTCTCTCTGTTTAATTAAGTTTTACATGTGCACGCACATAGCACACTTTTCGTGCTTTATTTACCCAATGGCATGGAGAGAGTTTAGCATGTAACCAATAACATGTACTCTAAAGGAGTAAACGTGACATTGAATTTCAGGCTTCACACGAAAACGTTCTTAACCTTGACCTCATTTATTTCAATGAAGGCGCTGATGCTGTTTATCAATTGAAGTTGGATTTGTGAATTTAATTCTATTAATATTGAAAGAATATTCTCATTTACTGTATTCATCAGTCATGCGATGTTTTTTCTGTAAGGTTATTATAAACAATAAATGGATGTACACAACTTTCGTGTAGTTACCTTGCTATCATTAAGTCATAGCAGTGAATTTGCATTCAGATCTTAAAAGTGAATCGTCATGTCCTCCTGTATTCATTGCAGAGCAGTTGAATAGTATGTCAGCTTCCGCCAACACTCTGACATAAGCAAAAGAACCAATATGCAACCGCTGCATCAAAGTTTGAGTTCTTCCCAAACTCAATTTTTGTAATTTCTTCTCATCTTTAAAAACCTGGTTTCACGAGAATAGGCCTTACAAGTTGTACTTTGGGGTTTTCAGATCGCCAAACTTATTCGGCTATATTCTCAACTAACTTCACAGTAAAAGAAACTTTTCCAGTTTTCAGTATTAAAGGCGAACCTTTGCAACACGGATGTAATTTTCTTGCAACTTTGGTTTGCAGATTTACAAATTTTGAATAGCCTCCCCGATGATTCACTGGTTCGCTCCAGCGTCCATAGCGGATGCCACTCGAAGGGAGGGTAGTCGGAACTGCGTGCGTGCGACTTTCTTGTTATCTTGCAAGATAACTAGATGCATAAGGTCAACATGAGCTAAAACATTTAAAGCCGCACTTTTCAATCCCTGGTTCTCGCATTAGTGGAGTTCTCCTCCCAGTCAAACACATGGCCAGTGCGATGTTTGATTTCTATAACATTAATTACACAAACTGATTTCAATCTTTTGTCACCTTTTGCTAATCCTGCAAACAGAGCTTATATAATCGTTTGATTGACGGTCGGTTCAAATTGCCAACGGTCATTTATTCCCCAGCACCACACTCAAATTTCCTTAAAATATGTCTGCCAGTCACGTTAGAATTTGAATATAACCACTGATTTCGGTCGGCAGCAGCTTCGTGCTGGCCGCTGGCAATCTGTCAGCGTTTTTGCGGTCGGAAAAACTAAAAGTGGCATTTTCTGGAGCGTGTGCCCTCATGTTACCTGCTTGGTGTCCACTTACACAATGAATGCCGCCATAGGTTGGCCCCCTTTTAAAGGGAGGCTCTGCCTTTAAAGTCTACGATGTGCATAATGAAAAACGTGTTCTAACTTCCATCAGGGTACTGTGTTTACATGGCCGTATGGGTCCCATACGACCTTTGAGCGAGGTTCCGACGACTACCTCCCTCTAAATCGCCGTGTTATCCAAAACAAACAAACAAACATACACACGAAGAAACAAACAAATGTTCAGACTAAATGAATAATTACAAAGCAAAAAAGGAAATATAAAGACCGGTCTAGTTTGAAACGAATATCCAGTATAAGGTGGCGCAAAGTATCGATCCATCTGTTGGATCTATGAATTTCGCCTGACAAGCATAGGAAAAGAGTTCTCGAAGGTGGGAAGCAGGATGTAATTTGCGGCAGAGGAGAAGTGTGTAGAAATTATACATGTTTCGATTCTAACTGAGATTAAACGAGCGTTGTCGGGGAAGTAACTGCAGAGTACACACGGCCTGAACAGGAGAAAAAACTATTTACGATATTTGTGTAACTGCACGTGACAATTGTAAACATCACTGATGTAAGAGTGGCAAAAGCGAAGCTGGGGTTTTCATTTGATTGAAAGGTATAGATTGCGCATTGGGGACCATATATTCAGACTCTACGTTTTTGGTCTACCATTTGAGGAAGCTCACTTTAAAGCTAATGGAGTAAATCTAGTTTTCACCAGCTTAGAAGTTTTGTGAACATCGAAAATTTTAATTTTCTCCATAGAGCCAACACAGCCATTTCGGCCATTTTAAATTTCAAATGTCCGGAAATATTGGAAAATTTCTTACTCTAGTACCCGATTCTGCACATTGACCCCTGACCTTTATTCTTGGTTTCGAATGATGATGCTAAAAGGCAAAAGTCTGAGCAAAAGTTAAAGTCCTTCACAATTTCGAGGCGCGAACTATGGATGCCAGGGAGGAGGACTTCATGTAGAAGCCAGCACCTCTACAATCGTTATTCTTTCTAAAACATAACTTTTGAAATTTTACCAGAAATTTTATCTTAACCTGTTTTACTGCAATACATACAAATTAAATCCTGTTTAAAACACTTGGAAGTGAGCGAAGATCACCGGGAGATGGTGACAATGAAATCGAGTTCAATTACAGTTCCATTCTGCTTTCTCGGTGTTCTGATTTCGTCAGTTTGCATGTCGTAATTGATTTCTATCGAACAAGCATAATACTATAAGATCTGATTATACTTCACCCCAACGCCTTGGAGATATGTTTATAAGCCTCCAAGCATTATAAGCTACAATTATTTTGTTTTTATGTAACACAATGCATATCCTACGTCAACATGGCCCTTTCCGGAGACGGAATGAATCGCAATTTACCTGGCTAGTATTGATCGTGGAATTACTTTTAGCCCGCTTTTTGAACCGGTGGTTTTGAGTTAATAACTTAGTTTGAAGTTTATGTTGTAATATGACTTCAGCATAAGTTTATTCCACATCTGTACGCATATCTAGCCATTTTACAAATTTATATAGCGCCTAATCCGAAGTTGAACAATGCTCAGGGGCGCTTTGATTGATAATTAATATGCTCTCTGAAAGAAATGTGTGAGTCGGATGAACGCGATGAGTGGGGTAACTCACTACTGCGCAGACTAAAAGGTAATGCGTTCGCTCGATAGGAAAACCTGAACAGGGCTGCGTCTTTTGAAAGAGTTTACATTAGGAGAGGATTTTATGTCCAAGGGTAGAGAGTTCCAAAGGACAGGAGTTGCTGAGGAGAATGAGTTGCGACCGTAGGAAGTCAGATTCCATCTGGGTGTGACTTTTAAAGTGCACTGACTTTATGCATACCTAATGTGCATCATGCATACAATTGACATTTCCCATTGTAGCTTCCTGTCAATAGCAACAATAGCAAAACCCTCACCACCACACTGATCCAGTAAAAGATTGCGGTGAAAATTATAAAAGGACGATAGTATCATAGATAATTTCTATTAAAAAGAATCTTACTTTATTTTTGAATAACTGATACATACGATTAAAATACCAAAATCACGGCAAGATGATTTTTTTCTTCTAAAAAAGCTACATACAAACAAAAAAACATTAACTTGTAACTAATCTACATTTGGTATCATGAATGGAATCCAGTCACTGACTCCATGAACATACATGACTGGCGGTCACGAATCAAAGAAAACTGATAACATATATATATATTTCATAAATATAATATTTCATATAGTTCTTTGTAGCACCAGGAGAAAATATACGGAATTATTGCATTTGGCTACGTCTTTGGTCTGTTTTAGGCCAATTCATTTGAATACAGAAAAAAAATACATGCATAAAGGAAAATATTAGTAGATGTCAAAAATTATCTTAGTTTCCACAATAAACCCTGTTATTAAGTATTGTAAGATTTTTCCTAACAGTTAATACTCTTCACCATCTCAAGAATGAATGTGAAAATGTATGTAACTTACATTTCTAAATTAATGTGAAAAAGATCTGCCAAGAAAAGGAATTTTCTTGAGTTTGTGAACATTCTTGGCATTGTATACATTTCGGTTGACTTTACCAAAACACTAACAAAAATTGAGATGAGGTTGAGGCAAATCCCCTCCTATAAAAAGCTGAATGTAGAAGGATGGTAAATTTGAGTTGAATAATCTCTAGTATGAAAAATAGATTCATGAACAAAATATCAAAATAACAGTCAACAACAAGAATTGAAATCTACAACACTGCAAGCAAAGGAGACATCAGTGAGAGAATCAACATTCTCTGTACAGACAGTATGCGTGATTTTTTTACTTGAGTTGACAAATTGTATGTTTTTGACAAGACTGTAACAATCTGATTAAAAATAATCACATTTTCTGAAAAAAAAGGCTAAAATGAGTTCTTCTGTAGTTTGCAACAATTTAACAATGTGAACAACATTATTTTTTTTATATTAAGGCCAGAGAAAGTAAATTCTTGGTTTTGAGGCCACTCAAATCTCAAAGGTAGGCAGGTAAGTGTTTAAACAACACACAAAAAAATAATACAAAATCAATATGCCATTATTTGAAAGTTGTCTTGTACAAGTTAAAACCTGCTCATTCCCATGACTATATGCTTCTAAAGATTACAATTTTAATTCATCATATGGTCCAACGGTTGAAATATTACTGCTGTTGGATATTATTTTATTATGGCTGTGTTTTTTAATGGAAATTCCTACAAGTTTGTTGTTCTAAAAAAAACCCTGTAAACCTCTGTGCAGTTGGACGCAAGACAAAGAATTTATCACTCTGGCCTCATATCTGACATGAGAAATAAATAGGAAGATTCAAATTAAACACAAAAATACAACATGTACAAATTGTACATCACCTCTCACATCCCCTTATTTGCTCTGCATCTTCTTTTGCCTGCTGTACACTGATGTGCAGAGAATGTCTGGCCAGGCATTGCTTACAGGGCAAACTACACATCTGTGGGTTGCACTCAGCTGAATTATGGAGCGTGAGCACACAGGGTAAGAAATAGCTAATGCCAGTGAATCAATAAGGGGCTGCAAATTAGCCAAACAATGTATCATGCTTTCCTCAATGTGGACAATCCAATATCCATTCACAAAAAAAAATTCAAGACATTGATTTCATTTTCCAGAAAGAATTTCACACAAAAATGTAGTGGCAATTCCAGTAGGAGTTGATGTAGGAAGAGCAATTCCAGAGGGCGCCCTCTGGGGTCCTCCAAAACATACTGTATACAAATGCTCCTAGGTGGTACACCATCCATTGAAGCTATCTTGATTGTCTAATGTACTTAATCGAACAAAAAATCGAATTTTTTGGTGGAAAAATACAAGCACCAATCAGAAAACCTATGAAAGAATCAAGCAAGGCTTCCATTTCATCAAATATGCACCTCGGTATAACTTCATTCAAATACAAATCAGTTACTGCAGCTAAGATATACAGAAAAGCTCACTATTTTTCAATGGTTATTATGGTTAAAAAAAATGAAATTACATTTTCAATATAAAAGTAAAGCTTTCCAGATGAAATGTACTAAAAAGAGTTTCTGCTAAACCATACACAAATTCATCAACACTGAAATCTGACTCAGCTGACTTGTATGTTTCATGTTCAATGTTGGGAAAATTAATAAATTGATCCATATTTTAAAAAACAAACAATTTATGAGTGAATGAAAAAAAAACAAGGAATCCAGCAGTGTTGGTAATTCACATCAAAATGAAAGAGTGATGCACAAACTCCTACAGTATAATTAAATGAACAATAACAAAGCGAATCTCCTCACTTCTTACATAAGCAATTTTTATTATTTCTAAAAAATTAATTTTCTGTTGTATTTTTAATTTGTTTCTCAAGTTCCCTAATAGATTCCTGTCACCATGACAAAACATCATAATTAAGAGACAATATTAAATATCAAAGCAATAAGTAAAAAACAATTGCCACTTCACGTTTCACACTAAACGTAGAAATTTTCTGTTCTCATGGAGTGTTACCACATTGAATTTCATCTGTATCCATTTCATGTACAACTATTCATTGGTTGGGCAAACACTGTTATGGTATAACTGGTGCAATAATACAGATTTCATAATGATCTTTGCATTCAAAATATGATAAAATTCATGTAACTCTGATAAATAATTGTAGACTGAACAATTGTAGCAGAGCCTTTCTCTTGTACAGGAAACACATTGATAGCAACAACAAAAATCACTGCCGCAATGACATGGAGTAAAAAATGTGTCGAAATAAACATGATTTGTCATCCATTATATCTAGGCTTACACAAAGGAATTCACTCATGAATACATCTTCACAGATGGCATGTGACAGGTTGACAATCTTTCCCATTTTGTACCCATCTTCTGAAAACACTATGCAAACACACTTGTCTGTGATTCTTGAACTCTTTTCCTACACTCATCATTTTACCTCAAAAATTTTACTCATGGGTAGTAAGGCAGTAAGGTGAACCCTTCAGTCAAAAGGTAGCACAACATTATCACATAAAATAAGGTTCTGAAACAAGCAGGTTCTCCAAGAACAATTCAAGACATCCCCTGTCTCTGGTTCTTGCTGTTGGTCCAAAAAGAAGATATGCAAATACATTGATATTACTTTTGCCAGTGATTAGTGATCACACATCTATATAAATAACACGATCACAAGGAATGCTTTTCAGAAGAATAAGAATCCCAGGCTGTTTTTTTCCCAGACAAAGCAAAATAATATGATCACATGAAATTAGTGACAGAGTCTGCCATTCAGCACAAAAATTGTACATAAATGCTTGCAGCATATTCATAGGATTCCATGCAAACTGATTTCAAAATATAAAATTAGAATGCTGCAATGCTTGTGGGAACAATGATCACCAGTGTCTGTAATGACAGGATATCTTATATCAAGGCGGCTTTCAGAAAACATAAAGCATTTCACAACTTGAAACGTTCAGAAACTGAATCATAACTTTGAAAGACACATGAAACTTGCAATGCAACTAAAAAGATTCAAGTGCATAGGCATATAACATGTAACTTTGTCCGCATCAGCACTTATTCACAGAGAAGTTCCAGCTCTCAAAATGATATCAAGTTTACAAGAGATTCAAACAATCACTTCAGTTGCTGTAAAGAATTCCACACCTTAGCCCATAAACATCCTTTTTATCAGCTGCTTGAGATTATGATGCTAGGCGTGCTACCAAAAAATTCTAATTACATATCTTTGTGTTTTTCATAGTCTGATTTCACTTAATATTTGAAAATGAGAAAGTATTTCACTCTGATATTGACAGATAACTAGCAAGTCTATCTCAAGCTACTTGAATTTCTATTAATTAACAGTTAGAGTCAAGACAGTTACGTATTGCCAACCAATAGATATTGTAATCAGTCAAACAGGCCAACATATGAAGTTTTGTCCCTGTTCGAAAACCACTACAGATACTACAAAACATTTTGGTTGATTCAGACATTTCTAATGTCTTTTTTGTTGTGGAACTCAGAGAGATGCGCTTTGCTAGTATACAACAAAGACAAGCAATCACATTCACAAAATTCTCTGTGATAATGCCATAAAAAGCTGGTCAAAAATTGTAGTTCTGTGACCAAATGTACCATCTCCGACACAGCATCAGCTGCTTTGCTCCTGCTTGCAGAAATTTGGACAAATTTCAGGGTCTTTCTGCACCTGTGTTTATTGCTACAGTTTGAGGTTGGATTTCCCGATCCATTGCTTTTAATTTCAAATGTGATATTAATGGTATCTAAGTACCAATGTCACCATTGCTGTAAGAATGATTTCCAAAACTCTCGTTAAAAAATTTTGGGCGACAGCTATAAATATTAATGACGGGACACAATCATCATTAGGAATAGTCACAAGACATTTTTTTATTGCTGAAGCCTATTGGTTGTTCACCTTACAGTTTCTGACCTTTCATCTGACAGCAGAGAGAATTACTAGTATTCAAATTTGATTAACCCTTTCACCACCATGGTTTAACCCGTCTTCATTGTTATTAATTGTCTTTGTGGACTTGGTTAAAGTAAATTGGGGTGAACAGGTTAAACTGATGATAATGTTATTTGATGACTTAAAATCACAGATTCATCAAGTAAATTTTTTTTGACTAGTAGTTTGTAGAAATGATCTTGACTTATCCTCATATTATTAACCCTTTTCCTGTCAGACAGTAATAACTGTATCATTTCCCATCAGCCAAGTCAGTAAAAAGCAGTATTGAGCCAAAACATCATGTATTTTCACCCACTTGGCATGGTATGTTACAGCATCTTTTGTCCAAAAAAATCAACTTTACGGTATTATGTTTTCAACAGCCTTCAAATATACAGTATTATGTTGAAATACATCATATGGAATACGTTGTGTTTCATTAATTTTAACCATCCTGACCTGGTGGTGAAACATGGACTTGGCAGGAAAAGGGTTTAAAGTGACATTTCAAAAAGATTTACATTGTGTACCCATAGGATATTTCTCATGTCCAACAGCTTTGCATAAGAAATTGTTTCTAACTATAGCAATAGAAGGAGGCAAAACTTATGCCTTGGTCTTTGACATTCAAAAATTGTGAAAATCTGCAACCACTGAAAATCTGTCTCTGCATCAATATGGTTTATATTTAGTCAGTACTGTTGGTTGTTAACGATACAAAATTTTAGATCAGAAGGCACGAAGGATAATTTCTTTTGGCTCTTGAAATTTTAGATATTTAAGTATTACATGAATGTGCTCTTGGTTAGTGCAGTTGATGCCAAATTGAAGAATTTATTACGACAATGCTCCTGTATCTTGTATTGGGATATGACTATCAAATTGACTTGCCGTATTTTTCTGATTTTGAAAACCGTGTTAATTGACATAACACACTATACTACGTTTGAATGAGTTTGCGGTTTCAAAAAGTCCACTGCACTAGAATTTACAACTCATCTGTGACTTGTTGGATGTGATACAGTTGTATCATCGACAGTAGAAGCAAGCTGGTTGCATGTACTATAACTAACACAATAACAGTATAGGCAATGTACTGTCATTCAAATATTGTCAATTTATCATCACTGACTCATCTTCAACATGGACGTTGATTCAGTCAAAGATAAATAGAACTAACAAAATATGCTACAGTTCATGAAACATTAGCACAGTCAAGATAAACATGAACTTTGCAATTTTTCTTGACCCCCTCGTTCACAAAAGAATCTTTCAACACCCTGTATCGCAGCAAAAAAATATTGCCAGTGTCAAAGGTCAGATAATCACAGCCCTGACTAGGACAATTGAAAACTTTTTTTTGCTTGCAATCCTAAAATGCCCATTATTCTGAAATCATCATTGCAGTCAAGATATTTAGCATGAAATGAACACCATACTTATATGCAAACTTCCTTCACATACTGAAGTGGTATATTTTATGTATTCTTGTTATATTTTCAAGATTTTTCAATTAGCACAATACTACTATAAGAAATGTATCTAATTAAACTTGGTCAAAAGTCAAGAGATGAATTAAGTATTAATCAAATCATGGAAGCCCTGTTTTATAAGTATTATATGTAAATACTTTTTAAAGAATCAAAAGAATATTGGTGCACATCATGTTGAATAAATCAAACACTTTCTACCTTTGAGCTCAGTATACTGGTGACAATCGAATGGGAACACGATCACTGCCCTTTGGCCGATGGCTGGAAGGTTCAGGCATTTTTGGCACCACTAACAATTATTGGTCATTGCATATTTACAGTGGCACTAGCTATATTCCAAAACAACACTTTATCTTCCCTGACCCTGCATACCTTGGTCAAAACTCAAAGTTCAAAGGGAGGTGTTTCTTTTAAAGTGTGGAACCGACTATCACGACCCTATGATATCATTAGAACACTTCATAGATGTACATCTACACTGTATGTGTCACAAAGTCTTGATGACAATGTTGACAATGTTACTCAAATTTTCTTTTAAAATTTTAAATTGCTTTCGTCATAGAGTACTAGAATCCATATGAAACTTATAAAGACTTTAATGTTAAGGCACTTTTTTATCAACCATATCTGGTTGATAACTGTTCTTTTTTCAAGGTGTATGCTTCGCCCGTGTAGAAGACAAATATCAAGTGGGTTCAAAGGATTTTTTACCCTTCCAACACCAGAAATTAGCAAAATCTATTGTTTTCCATGAAAAGGTCTGACCATTCTGCCAGGAAGTGGGGGGTGGGGGGGGGGGGGGTGTTGAGGCTAGACAAAGTGAACATAAACATATACAGTGGTATCTCGATGAAACTTGTTCAAAACTGAATTCCTCCCTACTCAACAAAGTAATTTTTCAAATGCCCCAACTAAATGGCGACTTTTTGGAAACTGGTTCTTTTATAGTCCAAGTCTTCAATCCTTGGCTCTTGGATTAGTTCCTGCTGGCATAGACTATTTACAGATTATTAGTCCTTTGTTTTCCGTTGAAAGTTTCACCAATTCAGTCAATTTGCTTTAAGAGAAAGCTGATAAACGACCTAATCTTTAAATGAGAACTCTGCTGGTTTCTGTGCTCTGTTCATTCCTGACAAATTGGACACCTAAATTTCATATGAAAGATTGGCTGAGATCAAAAAGGAGCAACTGTATTTTCAAGTACACTCTGGTGTAGCAATGTTTCGGCCACTCAAATTGCACAATGGCAAATTTCTTGAAGTGTTTTGGGCTGATCAATATGAAAGACAAACAGGAAAAATTGGACTTGCCAATGAAAAACTGGTACTCTCTTACTTTTTGGATAAATCACACACCTAAACATCTACTTATTTATGCACTGCTGAATTCAAAGGACTAATACTAAACCTATTTGACTGTCCTAGGATCATAGATATGTGTGTTTGCCCGGATCGAGCACCACCACCGACTTGTTAAATCAATCTTCTGCATCATTTGTGGAATGATGCAGCATATATGTGAATCTTAAATCTTGCTGTCTGCTGTGAGTGAGTTTTCTAGAAAATATCTGTCTTACAAGGCGATCAAAACTATCACGAGTACGTTGTTCCATGATAAAACATGGAAATTACAAACAGAGACTCAGAATTGACAATTTAAGTTGATCTGAGAGTTGTGGAATCTGCCAAGGGCAGGACTCTTCAGTCTTCCCTGAAAACCTTGGAAATCATGTTTTTCCCTGAAAAAATACGGATTCTCCCCTCCACCCACAAGGCCAGTCAAATGAAAAAACAAAACACTAAAATTTGACATTAAGTAGAAATCAAATAAAATTGCAATCCTGAAAATATCTCTCTCAAGGAAGTGCAAATACTCACAACTTGTGAATATTGGGAAAATTACACCAAAGCATACTCTGGGCCTTTGACACTTGAACGTTCTTCTAGAAATACTCTGGATGATTTTTTTCTTCACTTGATTTTTCTGATCTTGTTTCTCTTCAAAGGAATGAACAGCAGTGGTAGGAACAATACGATGCCAAATATGACTTGGCCAATGAGAAAGGCAAGGAGTCGATCATATCCCCATGTGTTTGGCATTTGCTTCATTCCGTAGAGAAGCAAAAACCCCACTACGACAGCTATTGATGCGTACAGGTATCCTGTTGCTGCCTATGGATGAAACAACAATATCAACAAAAATGCTGATTAAGGTGGAATGCACCTCGGGGACAGATATTCGGACAATTCTTTTGTGATCTACCACTGGTGGGGGCTTATTTTAAAGCTCTTGGAGTAAGAAAAATTTTCAGTCTTAGTTTCGTGAAAATCAGGACTTTATTTTGCCCCATAGAGATAACACAGGGATGGCGGCCATTTTGAATTTCAAATATCGGAAAATATTGGGTAATTTGCACAGTGACTCTCGATATTTATTCTTGATTTTGAAAGAGGATAGTTGAGACTGTGCTTGAGAAAGTTTGATCAAAAGTTTTAGTCTTTCATTTTTGAGGCACGTACTACCTTAATTTGCATCATACAGGTAGCTTTTACAAATCTTCTAACAGAACAGTGTTATTCATTCTACGGAGTATTGACAATATCTAATTGTGCCTACCAGCTGAGGATCGAAGTGTAAATGTACTCTATTACTTTGTACCATAAAAGAAAAGCCAATGACAACAAATATTGCAATAACTTTTAAAATGATCTCATAGACTGCCTTATATGATAAACATAGGGCCAAAGTCCCTGAAGCTACTATAGACATGGATACAAAATTAAGTATTTCCTTACTGTATGAAATTATCTCACTAAGGTCATCCTACGGACAAGTAAACTAAATATTAAAGTTGTCTGACCAGCGGTTTTGAAAGAACAAGCAACTCAACAGTTGACAGAGCTCTGTTGAGTTATGTAGAGAATAACCTTTTGTGACACATGTATTGATGAAGAAGGTGGATATCTTTGATTAACATTGTGAATTCTGTTTAATAAGTTGAGACTGAACATACTCAGAGAAAGCACACTGAAGAGACAAAGGTTTGAAACTTAAGAAGTTCAAGGTCATCAAAAGCATTATAAGGAATCATGTTACACTTTCATTGCACTGTTTACACAGATTGCATAATTGCTATAAATAGCACATGAGGAATCTTTATACAGCCCAGCTTTACCATAAAAACCCTATCACTTTGACCACTCTTTTAATTGACCACTCTATTTTTTCCTCAAAAAGTTATTTTATTTTATCCTTACCAAGTCAACCATAAATGGAAATTAGAACTTTCTCTATCTCTATCTCTATCTCTATCTCTATTGACTATTTTGAGCAATTTCTTTTAGATAACATACAGGGCACAATAAATGACGGTTCAGAATATGTCAAAGTTGGGATTCAGGAAAGTTGCCTTTACATGTTTTAATCCTCCAAGATGGTAAGCATTTCACTATGAACTGTCAAAAAAAGTTGAACTTTCTGATAATTCTACACTAAAATTATTTTGGCTTTGATGATTTCCTAATTAATTCAATTATTTAAAATCATATTAATTATTTTTTTCTGGGTGAATTGATAGGGTTTATACAGTACAAGAATTACATACAATGTAAGTCAAATTTTGACCAAAAATGACAAAAAAATTCCTTAAAAATACAGATTTGCATATTTCATCACAATTTGAACAAGTCTAAGTTGGGTTACCCCTAGGGACCTGTATACCAAATAACAAAGCTGTCTGACCAGCGGTTATGAAGAAGAAGATTTTTTACCAAAAACACCTTTTTTGGCATTAATTTGCCTATTTTCAACAATATCAAAAAATTAAAAAAAATAGTTTCTCAAAATCATATTTTTCATCTACACAACAAATATCAAATCAGTAAGTACTGCGGTTCTCAAGATATTTGAGTGGACGGACGCCTCACAAACGGACATACATACATACATACATACATACATACATACATACATACAGACTGACGACGGACGCCGGACGGATACCCATCCCAATAGCTTCTATAGACTATAGTCTATAGTAGCTAACAAAACTGAAAGAGGCTTCGTGAAAATAATACCAATTAATTAAATTGATCCTTTGCAAAGGTTGGGGGACATAGTTGTGACAGTGAGTACTTGATTTAGGGAGTGGAGTGCAGCTGTCACGTGTAGAACTGCATTGGTCTTCCCATAGCCGTCTTTTTTTACGTTCATGGTCTACCCAGAGAAATCATAGTATATGTACATATAGAACTACGACCAAGGAACGCTATTCATATTTACCAGCAGAAGGTCCTTCCATTAACAGCCCCTCTACTGTCAATGGTCCTTCATAGTACCCCTGGAGATCAGCTGATCTGTCTTGGGCAATATTTTGGATTTTTCAGAAGATGGAAAATATTTGCATACCTATTAAAGAATATGTATTTCTCAGACTTCAAGCTCACAGGACAGTACATGTAAGCCTACTTGAGAAGCATGAATAGCTCTGTGAATCACATCATACCTGCTCATCTCACAGACTTCTCATCTTCCAAAACATACCTGTTTAATCATTGTCCATTTTCTCTGTTTGTTGATGGCTACGTCGGTCGGCCATATTGACATTGCATAGAAAAGTGGCGGGAGTACAAAAATAGCCATAACTAGCAGCGTGTAGAATACTTCGCAGTAAAAGAAGTCTGTCAGTGGATATTTCTTGCCAGCGCGCCATTCTTCTAGTGTGCCTGAAGTGTAAAAGGAAACAATGTAAACTAAACTCATACATGTACTTCGGCTTGTCACGTATGAATGGGACACAACAAGGGTACCTTTGGCAAAAATTTTACGATTCCCTGTGTGTCAACAGCCTGAGTGGAGTGATTTGCAATCTTTAAATAAATGTCATTTTTCACATTTTTTCCCCTAAAAAGCAGAAATTTAAAGTTTTGTTATATTTTTGTGTATCATAACATTTGCAGTTATATTTACTTCCCTAATCCATGAGGTTCTATGGTCACCATGGATTTTGTTCTTGTGTACAAAAGAGGGAAGTTGGAAAGTTTCCTTTTCAACAAGCTAAACATTCAAAACTTAATTTTTTGTTTTGCATATCATCTGCATGAATTTCAAAGAAAAAAAAACACCGCAGCTACTGAACTACAAAGTTACTCCTGAATTGAAGTAGTAAGTATGGTGAGAATAAAAATATCACTGGTTTTGTACACTCCGGTGGTGCATCTTTGTACGAACTTCAATGTACGAGCATAAGGTATGTTCTTTATTATTGCGGATAGATGATGAAAGAATGAATGGTAGGTAACCCTGGTAATGTGGTATAAATGTTGAATATGTCACTATGACAACTGCTGAAAGACAAATTCAAGTCTTTGTGAATTAAATCAATGCCATTCAACATGTTAATACACACAGACCTACAATCAACAGCTCAGTGATATCATGAAAATGATATTTGATATGATTGGAAGGGTTGAAGATGGATCCAAGTGTATTACTGATGGTGTGTTGACACATTATAACTTCACAACATTCATACAGAATGTTGTGTTTTGCTGAGCTTTACAGAAGAACAGCGTACAGTGTGTACAAGGGGCTGATATGCGGTTAGGTGGGCTCTCCATGTCTCACATGACTGACTGCTTTATGAGGACTGGGTTTACTGAACAGCTTCATGTGATCAATTCGGCAAATGTTGAAACAAGAAAGGCAAATTAATCAATCTGATTTTTTGGTAACAGCTTGAAAATTGGCATATATATACTATAAAAGTGAGTCCTGGCGACTGTAATGATTTAATTTTAGTGAATCATGCTGCAATTTTTTTGGTAAGCTGCACGGCTGATGAAGCAAAAGCAAAAGGAGTTATCACAGGATTTACTAGAGGTACAGACTGAAATTTACTCAAGAAACAAACATTATCCCTTCAATTAACCCATTTGAGTGCTCTGATAATTTTTCCCATCAAAACTTTAGAGCAACATTTTACCAATTTTTATGAATTTTTATGAATTTTTTTGATAATTTTGAACCAAATGGACTTAACATTTCATTGGCTGTAGTTTTTTTATCAAAATTTTGGCATAAATCTGAAAAAAGTTGACTAGGGTTTACTTTTTAAAGGCACAAAAATGGACTTTGGCACTCAAAGAGTTAATATCAAAACTTATCAGTGTTGCTGTACATCTTTCCCCATAACACTTTCCTGAAAGAGATGAAATGAGCAAACCATATAATTGAATAAAATGCAATCGTCTAATGAGTTATGTATATTGACAATCAACAGATGTGTACACCATTAACTCTAAAAAACTATGTAAACAAACTCAGCTAGTAAAGTACACACAAAGATAAATCATCAAGATAATTGAGTTATTATATTATTTGCAGACATGGCTGGAGTATGGCTATTCACATGTCCAAGTTTGTGCATGTGCATAAACTTGGATACTGCTATTAGAATGCAGACATATTTTCCAAAAAGGAAATCCAACTTTGTGGACCAATATTTCTTTTTCCATTTTAATGGAAGAACAATGACATCACTACGAACAGCCCTAATTTTAGCATAAGTGCTCAAACTTCTGGCATTTAATTATTTCTGTATAATCATGAAAAAAGTGCTTTTCTTCGAAGCTTTTCAGAATAGTTTCTACTTACAGCAGACATGAACTTAAGAAATTGAATATCTAGGAGTTAAACGTGTTTTATATTTCACTAGATCCATATTAAAATTAGTAGACAAACGTATTTGTCATGGAAACAATACATGAGAAAATATAAAATCATGACAGGGAGTTAACCTTTCAAACTCATGCAGGCACTTTGTCAAGAAATTCTGTTCACTTACTGTCCTTTTGGACTGTGACATAGTGCAATGTGTGCATCCTACAGTAGCTCTGCGTGGCAAGGCTGTGTGTGTTACCAACTGTGTGGTGTTAGGAGGCGTAGCCGGTAACACTGTCACAGCCCTGCCACGCAGAGCTGCGTTGTAAGATGCATCCACACATCTTTGACAATGATCGACAGATGCCTTTGCTGAGTCTGCTGTGAAATGTCAAAAACTTGTTCACCTAGGTGGACAGAAAGATGGCATTCATTTTTCTTTTGCTGATTCCTATTTTTCACGTCTATTCTATTTTAAATCATAGACCCTAAAGGGTCTGTAGGGTTCTATGTCTATTAAAATGAAAGTATTTTAATTCGGTGGGTGGAGAAACGGCGTATGTGGAAAACCGGAATTTCTTGGTGCCATGCGGCTGAATGACATCAATTCATTAGTGCATCGATTGATGAAGGTAACATAAGTGGACAAAGAGCATTATCTTACCGGCATAAAGGAATCGGTCATATCCCAGCGTAAGTATTGCAAACATACAAGTGTATGACATTGTCCATACTGCATGAGCAGTGGCTTCTTTCCCATTATGGACCAGCTTGCATACGAGTATAAAACCTAACACTCCCTGTGAAACATTTGTACAGGCAAAGAGACAGGGCCATATCGGATGGAGGCTGCGATCAAAGAAAAACATAGTTTCCCAGCCTGTGTAACCCCAAAGCAGATACACCCCCGACGGGGCAAATACCAGGCTGAGATAAAGTACACAGTATATGAAATATTTGTTGACAAGTGCCGAATGTTCTCGCTTTAGCGCTTCTGACGCACAAGCTGCAAAGCAGGCTCCCATGGCGAAAGACCAAAATATGTCGACCTCAATCATTGTCGTTGACACGTTCCCTTCTCCCAAGCTAGACAGTAGACACACTCAGGTCGTGGTGTTATTCCAAATGGAAGCAGCGTGACCCTGCTATTCCCAGACGAAACGCTACGCTGGCAACCGGAAGTCACTGGTTGCGGAAACGCACTGATTACAAAACTTTCTAAGTGTTGTTTACAAGAATAAAGGTTGCGGCTGGTGCAGAGAAACTAAAGAAAACTGTGTCGTAAGTTGTCAGACGACAAATAGTAAGCAACAAACGACTTATCAGGCAAGTTAATTTTCACCGGCTTTTTCCCTGATTTGACCTTTGACACATAAAACCGGAAGTTGAACAAGGAACACGGGAAATGTACAATGGCGGCAACTGTAAGTATGAACTTCTGTGTCTGTTATTGAGTATTCAACAAATACCTTAATCACTGCAACTTTTATGCAATATTTGGTTCGGATCGTTTGTCATCTACGTCTGTGATATTTTCAAAAGTTTACTTGGGGAAAAGTGTAGCTGCAGTTCCGTACCCCACAACTGTCCCGGGGCGATTTTGCGTGGTGTCGGGTGTTGTGGTTCGATACACGATGAAGGCCCCTAATATCCACAGTTACGTGTGTTTCGATACACAGCGACCGCCGTGGTACGCATAGAAAAAGGGGCTTGGCGGCATCTATGCATACCACGGCGGCCGCTGCAACACGCCACATGCTCATTCCCTGTCGCGATTCGCTAGAATACGTCACGTGACGAAAAAATAGATACGTATAGTCCCCATCGGATCGACAAAAGTGACGTCAGAGGGTTTTTTTTGAAAAGCTTTTTCCCAAGGGAAATAGTGCTTACCAAATTTGGAAAAGTGTCTGGTCCATAGTGTCGTCTGCAGCTTTGCAACAATGGCAGGTGACTGGAACGTGATGTGCGTCCGGTATTTTAGCCACTTTTTTCTGTCCACTGAAATGAGCTATCAATGATTTCCACCTTCTTCATCAACATGTGTTAAAAATAGTTATTCTCTACCTGAACACAGCATGCAGCAGAGCTATATCGGCCGTTAGGTCGCTTGTTACACCAGTGTGGCGCTGAGAGCAAGAGTGTGGTCTCGGTGTATAGACCCATGCGGCGCCGTAAACAAAGAAAAACATGAAAGTTATCATCTTCAATGACATGTTTCTTTTCAGGATTTTAAAAGCAAAGCTGACCAAGCTTGCCTAGCTGGGGAGGAGTTTCATAAACTCTACTATGAAACATTTGATAAGAGACGAAGTGTAAGTACATGAAGTGGTCTCACAGCAGTTTTCACTGTTCTGCAGATCAGGTAAACCTTGAAAAATCTAAATTTGCTTGCAGTATGATCTGGTCAGTTAGTTACAAACTTTCGCCAGCTATTCTACCATTAAAAATTGTCTTTTTGAAGAAGGGAGATATTTCTTCTGTGAAATAACTCCCCAGGCTTTCCACCAATCAATGAAAATTTGCTATCTGAAAACATTTTCACCATCATGGATTTGAGAATATGTTGGCTATGTGCGCCATGAATTCAGTGGTTGTAAAATCACCCAGTGTTAGCTAAAGTCTGCCTTGAAAGATTGTTTACACTCTGAATTTCACTAGTTACAGTTGAGGCCATTATTCTTCGGTGGGGCAAGTTGGTAATTACATACCAATTTAGCTAGGGATATACCAATATACCAAGTTGGTAATTACCTACCAATTTAGCTAGGGATATTGTAATATACCAAGTTGGTAATTACCTACCAATTTAGCTAGGGATATTGCAACATACCAAGTCGGTAATTACCTACCAATTTAGCTAGGGATATTGCAATATACCAAGGGAATTTCCTAAGCCAAACTCTGTTTTCCTATCTGGAGCAGCAAGATGAAATCTAAACAAACACAACGGGTAACAAATTTTACAGCCACCTATGGTGATCTGATACCGGGATGAACCATAATGTACTCCACTGTCCGCTTTATGTTTCAGTAATTTAGCTGGTCAGAAGGAACTTTGGTAGTGATTTTGTATGTGTGGCTCAGTTCATTGTGTAGTATGTTGAACACTTCTGATTGCTGGCTTTTTTTACAGTACAAGTATTGTAAAAGGTATTTTGTCAATATTTTACTGGCTGCTATCAAAGGTTTCTTCACGGTAGAGTTGATTTTTTAGATCCTCAGATTCAGATCCTCAGATTCAGATCCTCAGATCTCAGATTTCAGATCCTATAACTTCAGATGCAGATTCGAATTTACAAGCCTTTTACAATACCCGTATTAACAGTATGATTGCAATATTTAAAATAATAATTTGAATATGACATGTGCAAGGCAGTTATGAAAGCAAAAAAGTCTACATAAATGTTTTCGCTCAACAAGTTTCAACGAACACGGGTCTACAATTACAGATTAGCTAACTTGCTTCTTCTGACCCCTGAATTCTGATTTAGCTTGGGGTCACTGGCGTCCAACATGGATTAGTTATATTCCCTCGCCATCAATATTACGAACAATGGTAAAATACGGACTGTCGATAGCCAGCATTTACATGATCGTTGCGGTCTTGATCATTCGATCGTGGGTGTGTTTATCTCTATGAGGGAACGTTCACGTGATGACATAACAAGTGGAATTATTGCGCACCCTGTCTTCAACTGATGACATTCTGATTCTGAGATTGAAGTTATTAAGTTCAAGATTCAAGATAGAAATAAAATAATTTCTAAAGCCTTTTTAAATCTAAATTATATTTTATTTATCAGTATATTACCTCAAACTTTGAAAATTATGAAATTTTAATTCCGAATCTGCGTCTGAAGTTATAGGATCTCAGGTCTGAGATCTGAGGATCTGAATCTGAGGATCTGAGGATCTGAATCTGAGGATCTGAGGATCTGAAAAGTCAACTCTACCGTTTCTTCACCCACAAAAAATTAAGCAACTAGTTGTGCAGGTCATGTCAAACTTTTTGATTGTGGCCTTCCATGATGTTTTGGGCAATGGTACTGAGAATGAGATGGGCAATGACATGCTGAAGTGCCGTATGTGGTGCATTCATTCTCTGAGCGATATTTACCATAGTTTCAACTTCATGTAGCTTTGTACGATTATTTTCTTGTTAAAATATCAACAGATTTTGTCATCTTGTCTCGAAGTTGTTAAATTGAGCTTTCAAGACAGACTGTAAAGTTGACTTTTTATGAGTCGCTCAGTGCTTTTGAATTAGACTTCTGTGAACCACACAGTAAAGACCAGCTTTTGAAAGATCAATGTACATGGGGTAATCTCAAACTTTTGCACAAAAGACAAGGCAAGATATGATCTCTTAAGATCGTGTTTTATTCCTTGTAGTTTTCATTCCCCAATCCAGTTCCCTTTTATGGAACCTACATGAAAATGGTTCATCCCAGTTATCAGATCACCATTGCTGGCTGTAAAATCTCATTACCCACTGTGTTTGTTTAGCTCTCATCTAGCTGCTCCAGATAGGAAAACAGAGTTTGGCTTAGGAAGTTCCCTTGGTATATTGCAATATCCCTAACCGAATTGGTAGGTAATTACCAACTTGCCCCACCGAAGAATAATGGCCATAACTGTAAACGATTTGCCGTTTACCAGATTTCCATATGAACTACCTGTAAACATATATGCTTAACTTTCCCGTATATTAATAATAATTAAAATTCTCTCTTTCTTCTCTGAGAGTATCAGTATGTGTTATGTACCGGAAAGTGGTTGCATGTAACATCTAGAAAATTTTAAGCATGTGTTTACAGGTAGTTTGCATGGAAGTCAGGTAAACAGCAAATCATTGACAGTGAAATTCAGAGTGTAAATGTGTTTATGTTCTTAGATGCTCAATGGGTATTGTAACACTAAAGCAAGGCCTTGGGAGTTTTCCAACTACAAGTGTCACTATATTTTATGTTGACAGAGCATTCACCACTACCTTGGTCTTTTTCATATACCAGGGCTCGAAATTAGCGGTAGTCCCGCGTCCAAAGACTACCAACTTTTCCCTGGGGCTACCAAAATCCATGAAATGGTAGCCCACACGGACTACCAAAGACCCGGCCATAAAATTCAGTCAGTACTTGGCGTGTAATGTCCAATATCTGAACTGACGTACTTGAATGACAGGCACTGTAAGTGATATGGTCAATGAAAACGCATTTTCATTGCATTTTGATTATAATGTATCAATCATGGACAATATGCCTCCTCCCTACAGAAAGCCCATGGTCTATTTTAGCACTGCTGCAGTGTGTCTAGTCTCGATGTGCCGAGAAGGTCCTGGTCGTTCTCATGGCGACTCTCAAACATTTCATACAACTCTGTCTGAGAATGAAACAAATTGACAATAGATCACTAAACTTTTGAGTATAACTTTTGTCCATTAGGCCAAAAAAGATAGTTTCTGGTCACCGCGTGTGTCATTTCAGAACCTGCTCGTCATGGCACTCTTTTGGGATTACATACTAATCAGTACAGCTATCCTTGATATCCCTGTTTGCATGTCCAAAAATGCTAAACAGAAAATGGAAGTATTATGCAGCCAGTGGTAAAAGACAATAGCTGTTGTATCAATAGTGCCAAACCAGCAGTGTTAAGAAAAAAAGGAAAAAAAAGAAAACCGCATCGCCGCATCACTTTTGCTGAATGTCAAGGACCAGAAACATTGGGGGGGGGGGGGGGTCATACCTGCTTCCTTTTGGTACTAGGTGTGTAAGTATTCTAAGTATTCATATCAAATGACTAGAAAATTCACTTCATGGGCAGAATCTTGAAAAACTGCTTTTTCTTGTCTGGTTAATGAAAAATATCCCTGAACTGAAATATGCATGGGCTACCAGCCATTGTCACTGGGCTACCAACTTTAGAAAATGGTAGCCCAAGTGGACTACCAGGGGAAAAAGTTAATTTCGAGCCCTGTACTTGAATCATTATATTTTAGGATCCCCTCTGCTGCTATTCACAGTGAAGTAGGATGCATCATTTTAGCACAAATAATAAAAGCAAACAGTCAATGGTTACTGGTAAACAGTCTTGAAACTGTTACCCAACTTGGTAACAGTTTGGTTATAGGCAGTACCCCAGTCTATGGTTTGGTCAACTCTTTGAGAACCATGCATACACACTGTCACCGCTCTTTTCAGTGTATCATTACATTGGCCGTACTTAGTACTCAACATGACCCCTGCCACAGTTTGTATAATTTTGTCACTGAGGTATGAAAATAGCTTTGTTGTAATGATTTGATGTTATACTTGTGAAAATCAATATTTCAGAAGCTGTCGAAGCTCTACTTGGACACTGCATCTCTTGTGTGGAATGGTAATGCATGCAATGGTATCGCAGAGATTGCCAAGTTGTTTGAACAGCTTCCATCCAGTGACTTCAAAGTAGAAACCCTAGACTGTCAGCCCATAATAGGTAAACAAATGAAAAAATCCTATGAAATTTCCTGTAAACCCATGAAAAATCATTTTATAATCATGATGTTTGACTGATTATGATACACCGATTTGACTTTGTCTATTACCCATCAAAGTTTGTGGTTTTTATCTGCAAATCTGTACCAGTATTAAAATGATTGCAATACAAATAAAAAAGTTTTCCTTCTGTGAACTCAGTTTTGAGACCTGTGAATGCACTTTGGGACAGAATTCGAACTTGGATTTTCAGAGTAGTCTACTGCATGTGTGGGTTCACTTTGAAGCTCTCACAGTAAATAAGTTTTCACCATCTACCTGATGTGAAAATCAGAAAGTTTTCTTCTCTTCCCCCCCCCCCCCCCCCCCCCCACCGAGTTAACACAAGGATGAATTTTAAAAGTTGGTATATGTATGAAATTCTGCACAGTGACCCCTGATTTTTATCCTTGATTTTGAAAAGGAACGGTTTAATGCTTCCTTGTGGAAGGTTTGAGCAAATGTTTTAAGTCTTTCAGTTTCAAGTTGCATACTACCTTAATGACTTGCATGTTTCGTGCAGCTCGTCACAAAACTAAAAGCAGGAAGTGTCCTCACAAAACACAGGTGATTCATTTATGCGTTTATGAGCTACCAATGTTTGAAGTTTGTTGACTGTGGCTGTCCATGTCATAAATTCCAAGCATTGCTGTAAATCTTAATATGTAAGAGACAAAAACCATCAGTAAACTGTGCATCATCGTTTGTTTTTTTTTTACAGAGGAAGCAACGGGAAGCCATACGTCTATCCTGGTGAACATCAGTGGTAACGTAAAGTTTCAAGACAGCAAGGTGCACATCTTCCATCAGAATTTTATCCTGACGATCCAGGGAGATGTCTGGAAAATAGCTAGTGACTGCCTTCGATTTCAGGAGTAAGGAAGAAGCCGAAGGGATGCTTGCTGTAACTTTTAGTGTTATTTTCCGTATTTATGGTATCAAAAACGTATATGTTGTCTCCTTCCTATCCAGAAAGTATATCAGAATAGATCATGTACAAGATGCAATCTTATCTCGTTGATAAATAAATTATAGTCAGGATTAGAAGGAATTCAGTTGTCAGCAAGAATGCTTGAGTCAACAACGCACGCACACACACACACAGATTGTATTGATAAGATCATTACTTCTAGAACAAGAGACTGTTTTACAAACAGGGACAAAATTCTAGAAAATACGTGTGTGGAGGGACTGTGGTTAAAAGTTACAGCTGATGGAGCTTATACATGTCATGAATTATCTTTGCCATCGCGACGGGGCAAATTCCTTACAACCAAGGAGAGAGAAAAGCAATAATGTTAGATTATATGCACCATGCCGGGGCATTACAAGGGCTGAAACTGAAATTGGCATGACATATTATACCAGTTACACTTGAACATTTTGGTTGATGAAAACTTGCGGTCGTATCTTCGGTGGCTTAAGTGTATTTTGTCCAAGATGTGAATCATTTAAGTGTTTTGTTGGGCACTATATACATCTGAAGTTTAGGTAATATGTGGAATGGAAGGGAAGAATTTTGATGTAAGGGATGTGACACAAACATGCTTCTATGACTGGAGAACACTGGGTCCAAGCTCGGTTATGGTACGATTGAACTCTTTTCCAAAGGGCATTTTTATATGTCAATGAAGCACTCTCAAGCAAGCACTGATTATTGCTTTATTTATATACAATACTTAAAGATCAGGCAATCTTTGGAAAGGCAAAAAAGTCAAATTTTCAGATTTGCCGGTTTTACACTTATATTTGTCAATTACACTGCAAAAGTGTGCGATAAGTGACTGTAGAAATCAACGTATTGTGTCCATGGCCACCAGGAGTGATTCTAACATTTTTGTGTACGACCATTTCGTAGGCTCTTTAATACTTCTGCATATTGATGTAAAAAGTATTGCACACTCAACAATACATTACGAAATATCAAAGAAAGTGTTTCAAAACCAAAAGTTACCACATATGATGGCATTATGCTTAAGATTATGGTGGCAATTGTATGGATATTTTAAGTACTGTTATTTTTTTCATACAGAACTATTCATGTAAATAACTTTTTCATACAATGTCAAAATGTTTTTACAGTTGCTGTCAATGTACGTACTTTCAAAATAAGAGTAAACTTGATATTTGATATTCAAGAATTTTGTCTTTGAATGAGGTGTGCATAGGATTAACCATGTTGTGTTGTTCAGTTATAGCATACTGTTTAACAAGGTGGCCATATGTTGTTGTGCCTTATAAAACCATAGAAAAGTTCGTCTGAGTATGACACGTCAGAGGTTTTTTCATGAGCTCTCATACATTTGCCCTATGTACAGGCTAGCTAAGTTGCGACAATGTTCCTTTGACTGCGACCCCTCCACTCTTTTTGAAGTTTATGAAGCATTCACACTCATACCCACTATCACACAAAGCAATGAATACATTGCTTAACTGGGTGAAAGACAGCCTCACGGACAATTCCGTCCACCAGCAAAGCTGTCGGCCCAGGGTCGAATATTCTCAATCAGAAATGAACTCACTCACAATGTACAGTTCTCAGTCACCTTGCAGCCATCAAAGCCGCTCTGTAACATCAGATGATTTCAACAAACTTTACCAGGTCAATGGGAATATGCGCACAGCCTTTCAAAACTCATCTTCAAAAAACTCATGCATATAGAAGAATTCCATAAATGCAAAGGGATGTTTATTCAAAATTATTGAGTACAGACCATAGTACTACAACACCACAGTATCCATCTAACTGCACACGCGACAATAAAACCGCAGCGAAGTCTGCGCTCAGCAAATGAGGGCTTCTAGTATACACTGAAATTCGTACATTTAATCACAGTATGACTCTTCTAAAGTCATTAAAAATCACCAATATCATTATCTTCAACAATACCTTTTTTATGGTACAAGGGAACTTTGGGATACATTTCTCAGCATTTCATTAATTACCTGATGGATACTTTTTGTTGACCAGGTGACCCCTGACCCCATGGTGACCTATGATATTATTTGCCTTTACAAAGAGTGTAAATTTGGCGTCATCCTCATTCTCACCTTCAAGTGACCCTTGTAGCTGACCCTGAAAATGACACTACTTCGCATCAGCTTCAGCATCATCCAAAGAATGCCGATGTGACTTTGCCCAATGCGGGATAAATGACAAAATTCACCAAAAACTTTAAATTGCCACCATGCAATGGGATATGAAAGTGTTAAACATAAGAAACCATGTACAAGTACTTGAATAACTATTATGACCTGAATAGTTGACATAATTTGGATTTCAAGGAACAACAAACATGAAGCATTCAAATGTATGGCTAAGAATGTTGTGTTGTAACCACATTGTGGGAACACGGATATTTACATAAGAAGTTACTGAAAATTATAAAAGACAAAGGCCACGGTGTTTTAATTAATATTTAAAGTTCTATACAACTGAGAGTATATTTTTACACTCACTTATACACTTATCATTCCATTGGACACAGTCGGGCATTGTCGAAGTTGACACTGCAAGTGTCATACTCGGCATCATCTTCGCCTGAGGATGAGGATGACGCCAGCCTTACACTCGTGGTTTTACATGTGACTTGCCTTCAAAGACACTTCAAAGGTTGAATAATATCTGAGAGAATGGTGAAGAAACTGTTCCTACACTGACAAAACAATGACGCATCAAAGCACTTTCAAGTCACTTCTCGCTCTGCCAAGTCCATATTTATTGTATGCTGGATATATTAAACCTTGTTATTGCCAATAGTATGTATGTAGGCGGTGCAAGCATGTCATCACAGTTGAGATGTTCACTTTTTTATACATAGCAAAGTAAAAGAATAAGCTAGAACTTTCAGAAGGCCACCAGGCCCCTTTTAGGGTTTTCTGCATAGCCTACTTCTCCAGGGGAAAAAGTCTCTTTCTTTGTACTGCACAAGCAAAAAGCAATACATGTTGCGGTCTATGAATATGTTCAACATGATTCTACAGGTGAAATTTGCTGAAAGTCAATAATTATTTTTTTATAAACTGTCCCTCGAACAACATTTTAATCCTGGAAAATTCATCACAGGGAGGTTGGATGGGGGTAAGAATTGATTTTTTGTAGCTTTTTGCGTACAATATGCAAACTTTCCAGTGTTGAAAAATAGATCCTAATAATTATGACAGTAGCATGTCCCATGTAGTGTCTGAGACACATTTAGAACATCTGATTACATTGTACTTATTCATTATACATGACCAGGCCTATGACTGCAGATCAATTGACATGGCAGAAAAAAATTGAGATTATTGAAATTCGTTGCTCTGGAAATTTCATTTACAGAACAGAAACTGGATATATGTATCAGTAACATTGTGCAGTCTTTACAAAATAATTGACATGGACATGCACAAGCTCAATGGCAAATTCCATAAGTTCAAGATGATCCACAAACACTTTGAGTGACCAAAAAGAAATCTTTACAGATTAATATGACTGCAGGGTATTTTTAAGGAAAACCATACCAGCATAAAAGAATGTATACAATGCAAAAACATGCAAATCAGTGATAAATTATGCATTGCTTCCACGAATAGCATTATTATACTACATCTTCACAATTATCGGAGTGTAAGAATGAGTTTTCATTTCTGCAGCTTTCTACATGTTCAGCACTAGGGAGTGTTGCCCTGTTCACCCCTGGTTCCCTGTAAACAGGTCAGCAATCACCATTGATAACAATGGGTTTGGGCTAAACCATGGTGGTGAAAGGATTGAAAGAGCTGTCTTTAATTTTGCGCAAATAGTTATAAAAAAACAGACAAAACTGTATCTTTAATGAAGAGATATGGGGTGGCCTTTACAGATTAATTTTGGCCGTTCTGGCAGATGAATATTATTTACTTTGTGAAATTCTCTGTTCAGAAACTCTGTTGAGGTGATTATGAAGGCATCAAGTTGTCTATTTATCATACGTTTTCCATTCCATGCCATCCGGCGGTTTTACTTCCGTCTTCTTGTCGCCTATTTCTTTCCAGTTTGTGCTGAGGACAGTGCCACCTGACTCCACCTGTTTGGATATAGCAAAATCAAAGTTCATGTTTGGTTTAGATAATTCACAAAAGAGTTCATGCAACAGTTTAGGTACTGAAATACAATGCAATGTACTTGGTAGAAATTAATGGAGCAAAGCAGGTAGCATTGACTGGTTGACCGCTATGAACAAAAATAGTGACAACATCACTGTTCGCTCCCATATAGTTATCAAAACAAGTCAACAATTGTATGAAACATGGACATACATATACAGACAGACTGACATACACAGACTGGCACAGAGTGATGACATTGACCCCAAGTATGCCTTGGCCCATGGAGAGTGATAAAGATACCGGTATAACAAACAGCTGAATGTAATGATAAAATAGTTAAGTATAGGCCTATACAGGCACTGACAGTGAATATATTACAGCAATTTGATTAGTTTCTTTTCCTTTTCTACTTCTGTGATAATCTTTAAGACAATCAATCTGCAAGGCAGTATAAGTATTGACAAATATTACAAGCACACAGTAAACTGTTCTTGATTTTTCATTTACAATATTTGACATAGACTGAAATACATAACATGCAACCAATGTTTACACTTTGCCCATACACCAGATACATGGAGAAATTTCAACATACAATCATCAACTCAGAAACTCTACAGGGAAAAGTAAACATTGTTTTCTTCCAGCTGGTGCATCCACATCTGGAACAACTTACAAACTTAACCAATTACACAAGGATGATGACACAAGAGATAAAGTTAAACTGTGGTGAACTTGACTATTCCTTTCAAATCCTTACCTAACTTGACATCTTAAACTAAAATACACTGCATGGTTAATTGCGCACAAAAATACATCGGGGTGGACCATTTGATAAGGGGTGGTGTCTGGAAGAGCGATTAGGTACATTATCTTTTTTATCCGATCCATTGTACATTCTTTTTTCCCCACTCTCCCACCTTTTCTTTTTGTCAAACCTTCTCTGGCTGAATTTTTTATTGGCATTTGTTTGAAATTTTTTCAAAATCTGCAAGGATTTTTTTACCGCATTTCAACACCAAATACAGTTTACTATATCAAATGCTTACTAAATCACCACATTATATACTCTTAGTTCCAGTAGGTATAAAATTACCAAAAAAAATCTTAAAAATACAAAATGAAAGATATCCCAGCAAAACTGACAGTTTCGCAAAGTTGCCCCAAAAATTCAAAATTCCGGATTTCAACTTAATTTCAATTTATCTTATTAACAAAAACCCTAAGAACCGGTTTACTCTAAATATCAAAGCAATCAGACTGGTAAATTTTGAGAAACAATTTTTTGACCAAAAATGAGAAAAATTGCCCCCAAAATACAAAATTGCATATTTCATCCTCATTTTGAATATATCTAATTTTAACATAAACCCTAGGAACCTGTACACTAGATATCAAAGCTACCAGATCAGAAGTTTTAGGAGAAAAATTTTTTGACCAAAAAAGGCAAAAATTGCCCCCAAAATAAAAAATATTGCCAGTTTCATCATACCTTTAATACATTATATTGAGATTAATCTTAGATACCTGTATACCAAATATCAAAGCTATCAAATCAGTAGTTTTTGGATTAATTTTTTTTTTATCAAAAATTGGGAAAATTGCCCCAAAATTACAAATATGACAATATCAATACAATTTGTACAAGCATGACTGAGGTCATCCTGAGGAACATGTATATTAAGTTTCATAGCAATCAGACAAGCGATTTCAGAGAACAAGATTTTTTGACTAAAAATGGAAAAAATACCCTAAAAATACAAACATGCAAATTTCATCCCAATTTTTGCACACATAATTTAGAATACCTAAAGAAATCTGCATACCAATTTCAACCAAATCTGACCAATGCTTACTGAGTTTTAGCCATTTGCAGGATTTTTCCTGTTTTTCCCTCATTTGCATATTTTTGGCACTGACATGTTCATTTGAACAAATTCACATCTCCACCCTTAGGTGCACCTGTACACCAAATACTAAGACAGTAGGTGCTACGGTTTAGGAGTTTTTGATGTGGACGGACATACATACATACATACATACATACATATATACATACATACATACAGACGACATTTTTCCACCTTATACGAATACCTCCCATTTGCATATATACATATGCATATATATGGGAGCTAAAAAATGTAAAGGACACTGGGCTCCAATTTGATTAGAATCAGCATAGCACACTGGAACATCATTGTACAAGCAGCTTCCGCTGCCCACGATAGTTACACACAAACACTCCATAATTTAATCAAACATGAAGAAAGTCATCCCAAGGTGTTAAAGTTTAGAAGATAAAGATGCTGCTTTCACCACAGTGTTTAATAGCCAACAAAGAAACTGCACTTGTTATGGATGTGCATACCTGGGTAAAGGAAAACAAATGGTCATAGAATATAGTAATTTAAAATGAAAAAGCTAAGAGCAGGAGCTAGGTGTGTGTAAACAGACATGAGAGTTTGGTGATACTCACAAAAGACTTATTCATGGCCCTCTTCACCTCATCCGTCCCATCTGCATAGATTTGCTGAAACAGCTGGTTCAGTGCAGCATCACCTTCCTGTTTGGAATCTTTTTCTTCTTCATCCACATCTCGGGCAAGTTTGTCCCAGTCTTTAGAATGTTGACTGGAAGACGGATACTTGTGGACTTCATCCGGCTTGGATGCTGTAACGGAAGATTTTATTCACACTTTTGAATACACAGTCAGCAAGGGTTGTTCACCGTGTGTGCTACACATGCATAAATACAGCCATCGGATATTTGTTAAACACTGATTTTTTTCACGGGCATTTTGTCTCTGTTGGAGTGTACACAGCTTGAACTTGAATCACTTTGTATATGTTTTGTAAAAAATCTGTACATATCTGGTAGCCTGACTTGACAGGAGGGTGAGTCCCTACTGGCTTGTGGTTAGGCTGGGTGAAAATGGTTTAGTGCTCAAGCAAAATCAAGAACAGTGGTCTTTCTACACAAGTAATGCATGATAAAATATGCCAGGGAATTTGGCAATATGAACAGCTTTATGGCAGGAAAGGTCTGGGCAACTTCCTTTTTTGTTGAAGAATCAACATTTTCACGCCTCATCTCGCCTTGAAAAGCTCTAATTTTGCCACAGAGATGTGTACACAAAAGAATTAGCAGTTGTCTTGGATGATTAAGCGGCTATCCATACTTCTTTCAGTAAATGTGTAAGTACCTTTACATGGACAACTTACGGCACATTACCTGAGCTCTTTGCTGCCGCCTTGGGTAGGTCATCTGTGCCCTCCAACAACGACCACCTGATGCCTTCAACTTTCTTAAGTTTCAACTCAATCTGATAATGAGTGATGAGTAGCAAGAAAGGATAGACTCACATCAATGAAATCAAATGCAGGGAAGCGTGTATATGATGCAGGGTGTGCACGTGTATTTGTCTACAGCCTAACCTCCATTTCTACAATCTACTTCACCAAGAGTTACAGATAACTAGGGTTGAATACCCATATGGAGGCTATGACATTTGTACCAAAGTCATATTCGATGATGCAAATAGGAATTTGAATGAAAAATGTCAATTTCCAAGTCCATTTCAATCTACTGTTTGAAAGTGCTGGCTATAATGATCACAAAGACGTCTTGTTTATATTTTAATATGAAAACTGCATGAACATGTCATGGCGCAGTGACTGATGGGTAATTTTGCTGATGGCTCTCACTCCCATCTGTTTACACTTACAAATGCACTTTTACCTTGAGCACTTACAATTTAGTGACATGGTTGACCCTTTGAGTGCTGCAATTTTTCCATCAAAATTTTAGTGCTACAGTTTAGCAAATTTTACGAATTTTTCAGTGACTGTTTGATATTTATTAGATTACTACTGTTATGACAACTTGGATCAAATGAGCATCTTTTTCATTGGCTACAGTTTTTGATCAAACTTTTGGGATTAATCTGTAAAAGTATCCCCTAAATGAAAACATAGGGCCAAAGTCCCTGAAACTACTATAGACATGGTACAAAATTAAGTATTTCCTGACTGTATGAAATTATCTCACTAAGGTCATCCTAGGGACCTGTAAACCAAATATTAAAGCTGTCTGACCAGCGGTTTTGAAAAAACAAGCGACTCAACAGTTGACAGAGCTCTGCTGTGTTATGTAGAAAATAACCTTTTGTGACACATGTATTGATGAGGAAGGTGGATATCTTTGATAGCTCATTTCAGGATGGCCTGACCAAAAATAGAAAAAAAATTCCGTAAAAATACAGATTTGCATATTTCATCACAATTTTAACAAATCTAAGTCGGGTTATCCCTAGGGACCTGTATACCAAATAACAAAGCTGTCTGACCAGTGGTTATGAAGAAGATTTTTTACCAAAACCACCTTTTTTGGTGCTAATTTGCATATTTTCAACAATATCAAAAATTAATAAAAACAGTTTCTCAAAATCATATATTTTATCCACACAACAAATATCAAATCAGTAAGTACTGCAGTTCTCAAGATATTTGAGTGGACGGACGCCTCACAAATGGACATACATACATACATACATACATACATACATACACTCTACATACATACTGACAGTGCACGCCGGACAGATACCCATCCCAATAGCTTCTTATAGACTATATTAGTCTATAGTAGCTAATAAACGAGAGTTAATTACATTCTAATTAAAGTAAACAAGACTTGCTTAAATCAAGATTTTTGTCATAAAAAACAGCATATCTGTCAGGTTATAAAGACTCTTAAGTTGGTTATCTTTTTATCAGTATTTTCATCCTATTAACCAAGCACATTTTAACTTTCAAATTAACATTGTAAGTAAGTTCTGTTGAATAAGTTGAGACTGTACGTACTCAGAGAAAGCACACTGAAGAGACAAAAGTTTGAAACTTAAGAAGTTCAAGGTCATCAGAAGCATCATGTAACACTTTCCTTGCACTGTTTACACAGATTGCATAATTGCTATAAATAGCACATGAGGAGTCTTACAGCCCAGCTTTACCATAAAAACCCTATCACTTTGACCACTCTTTTAATTGACCACTCTATTTTTTTCCCCCAAAAAGTAATTTTATTTTATCCTTACCAAGTCAACCATAAATGGAAATTAGAACTTTCTCTTTTTCTATTTATTTGACCACCCTATCATGACAAACTATTATGAGCAATTTCTTTTAGATAACATACAGGGCACAATAGATGACGGTTTAGAATATGTCAAAGTTGGGATTCAGGAAAGTTGCCTTTACATGTTTTAATCCTCCAAGATGGTAAGCATTTCACTATGAACTGTCAAAAAAGTTGAATTTTCTGATAATTCTACACTAAAATTAGCTTGGCTTTGATGATTTCCTAATTAATTCAATTATTTAAAATCATATTAATTATTTTTTTCTGAGTGAATTGATAGGGTTTATACAGTACAAGAATTACACACAATGTAAGTCAAGTTTTGATCAAAAGTGACAAAAAAAGTCCTTAAAAATACAGATTTGCATATTTCATCACAATTTGAACAAATCTAAGTTTGGTGGTCCCTAGGGACCTGTATACCAAATAACAAAGCTGTCTGCCCAGCGGTTATGGAGAAGAAGATTTTTTACAAAAAACGCCTTTTTTGGCATTAATTTGCCTATTTTCAACAATATCAAAAAATTAAAAAAAACAGTTTCTCAAAATCATATTTTTCATCTACACAACAAATATCAAATCAGTAAGTACTGTGGTTCTCAAAATATTTGAGTGGACGGACGCCTCACAAACAGACATACATACATACATACATACATACATACATACATACAGACTGACGCCGGACGCCGAACGGATACCCATCCCAATAGCTTCTATAGACTATAGTCTATAGTAGCTAAAAATAATTGTCTGGATCTGAAACAAACTGTCTTGGGTTATATTTTATGAAAGCAACAAATACTGACCTTTGCACTCAAAGGGTTAGTACTTTGAAAGTGCAATGGGCATGCACTCTGCGTGATCAAAAAGACAGTGAACCCAATATGAACTACTCACCTTTGACCCGAGTACTTTTGTAACTGACTTGTCTGGTACAATGCTGTGAGCAAGATCCAACTCCAAGTTGTAATCACTGTCGCTAGGTAGCTTCACTGTCACACTAACCTAAATGTGTAAAGTGTAGAAATGTATTTCCCAATCAAGCAAGACCTTACAAAATAATCTGGAAACAATCTCAGCTGTGTAAGATTCATGAAAATGAACAGATGATATGAACAGATATACAGATGAGGGTATTCAATGGTACTCTGTAACAATTTGCAGGTGATGAGATTTCTACTTGAGGGGTCTCGAATTATTCCGTTTAAGTAGCCACACAACCAGACAGTTCCTGCATATTCATGAACAAACTGGCCATAGGACTGTTACATATCTCAAACACTGAGCATCTCTGATTTTGCATATTTCACATAGATGCTGTGATTTCATGCATGAGAAAAAATTCTTATGAACACTTTAAATGTTCTTGTATGAAGGGTGAACTAAATCATTTCAATAACACATCAAGACACACGAAAGGAGACAGAAAGTAGGATGAACCATATCCCATAACTGTAACAATGAAATTAACCCTCAAAACACATCCACAGCCTTGAAGATCCACTCTGAGAAACTACATCCCACTGTTAGAAGGGATGACAATGTAAACTAGTAGAACAACGTTCTAATGACGTAATGTACATACTGACAATGACCAAGGTGATGATCAGCTCTTGATAAAACCTGTCAACGTAACAAAAAACATTTCTTCAACTGTCATACTTACAGTTTTGTCTGTGAAGTCCACCTGCACCTGGTCACTCTTGGCATTTTTGATCATAATCGTGACCACAACATGTGTTTCCGTTTGATACCAGTCATGCCTAAAATATACAATGACCGCATTTCACAACAATAAATTTTTTGTAACAGGGTATTCAGTATTACAAAATTTGTTGCTTCATCTTAACCGTAAATCCCTAATTATGCCAAGTTGGTAGAAAACAGCATTGATTTTCAGGGTGCCCAGAAAAAGCTGACATGTCCAAATATCTATTCCTGAGGCACACTCTACGCTAAACAGTTTCTCTTACACATCTCCTAGATATAGAGCTCTGTTTGGTTGATACCAATGATGTCTACCCACCTTATTTTCTGAAATGGAGCAGACGGGGGTTGGGCTTGTGCTATTGTTTCACTCGCTTTTGCAGCGGTTGACGTTGAAGGTTCTGTGCTATCAGGGGCTGCCGCTGATTCTGTTGCTGTTGTTTTGACTTCTCCGCTACTGCTGGCTACTCCAACAACAGGCTGTGTAACAAATTATAATAAGAGATACATGGCATGCAATTCTAGAGTAGAAAAATAAAACTAACCAAAAATGGAGCGTGCTACCTTTTAGACCCCTCCATCCCTGGCATAAACTTGAATAATCTCTTGGCAAAATATTCTGCAATGCAATCATGGTGCTATAAAAACAAAACTTTTGATGGTAATGCACACTTTTAGTACTCCAGATGAAGTTTCTATTGCAGGAATTAAGTGTCTTACCTCTCCTGTCGTCTGTGAACTAGATTCTTCCATTTGTTCCACTGAAAATGTAACAATGAAAAGGTCACAAGAGGAGCAACATTCTTTTCTAGTGAGCGCAACTACTGGATGATGGCACAAGTTGCTGCTGGTGTGCAGGCAGTTTCTTCACAGAAGTGTACCTGCCAAATAAGTGTTCTCAGCACTGACTGCCATCATCAGGGCTTGTTGATGTAATCAATAAAGAATGCTTTATCATCTACACCAATTGTCCGCATAATTGTAGCGGCATCATAGCTGAATAAAACTGCGGACTGAGAAAATGGCACCTTCTCATTTTGTATTATCTCTTTGAGTGCTTTAATTTTTCCAGCCAAATTTTTTGTGCAACATTTTACCAAATTTATGAAATTTTGTGTAATTTTTTGATAATTTTTGACCAAATGGATATCACATTTCATTGGCTACGGCTTTTGATCAAAATTTTGGCAAAAATTTCAAAAAAAAACAAAACTGACCTGGGTATGTTTTTTAAAGGTGAAAAAAGGACTGTGTGCTAAAAGTGTTTGATTTTGCTTCTGTTAGGACTTCACAACATTTAGTCACTGAGCCCTGACCATGGACTGAAAAATACTGGCCAAATATTTTTTTGGACAACAAAACACTGATACTAGGTCTATCTATTTGGTTATTTTTAGAATCAGCAGCAAAACATGTTAGTGAGTAGGTCTCAGCTGCATTCATAATTTCAAAACTTTGAAAACTTTACAGGTCTGAGAAAGATGTCAAATATCACTTACAATCTAACTCAGCTTCACATTTTCTGATCCAGGTCTTAAATGATGATTCACTGGAGTCTAGTTGTTGGCCCTCAACAAACGCTGTCTTTGCGTCTTGAAACTTCTCTAAATGAAACAGTGCAATCCTGAAATGCACACGAACAAAGTTAATCAAGAATACCACAGATTAGCACAGGTATACAGTAAGTTGGATCTTGGTTAAAAGGAGACTGCAAATTGAATTAAACATATCTGTGGGTAAGCAGTTCAAAAGCACATGAAGAAAACTTTATGTATGCAAGTTTTATATTAACTTTAAAATCAAAAGGTGACTGCCTGCATATTGGATTTGGGTCTTTAGAATACATTTTTAGTTTCTTCACTATATCTGAGTTGAATGTGATCCTTTTTGTATCAAATGATTGGTATTCGCAAATGTTGGAACAAGCAAATTATTCCATCTTCCTACTGAAAGGTTCTATCTGGAGTTGTAGCAAATCACACGTATCTTACCCTTTCCTCAAGAAACACTTTGAATTCTTTGGATCAAGTTCTACTGCTTTTTCTGTATCTGTGACAGCATCTATCAAAAAAAAAGAAAAAGTGAGAAAAAAAAAAAGAATCTAATGTCAACTTTCAAGCCAAAATGTGAAAATCTGGCTTGCTGAATGTGCAAGATTTGTATCTCATTGGGTCATTGTACACAAGCAGTCTACAGAACGTCAGTAAATCTGGCAGATTTGATGAGACTGATGAACTGGGATGGAGATCAGAACTTGGATTAAAACATTGATCAGCTGTAATCCTTTCAGCTGCTACTTCAAACAGTGGTTTTCCTATTTGCAAATGTATAAACATACAGCTGAGGTAGTGTCACTGCAGTAAGATTTGAAATTCCACACTATCATTAACAAAATATGGTAGTTTCTGAATGGTTTATGCCAGGCCCTACTGTCCCGGGTTGGTTTTGACAGGTAAAGAAAGTCTGTATCATCCCAATGTTAAGTGCTTGTCATCCCCATAACCCTGCCTCTCTTGGTGAAAATTATATTGTTCCTATGTTTGTGACACACGTAGGTTGTGGGCCATGGGTAATCCATACCATTACAGTATGAACATCAAGCAATGAACAAGTAATATTTACCATCTTTCACATGAAACATATATGATATGACTCAAAACCTTGAGACTGCTATGTAACTGATAAGTAATGAGATCAAAGGAAGCCAAAGACCCTGATGTGGCTGGAGTAGTGGACTAAAAATCAGAGGATGGTGAGTTCAAGACTCTAGCATAGTGTTGTACTCTTAACCCTTTGAGTGCTGTAATTTTTTTCCCACTAAATTTAAGTGCAACATTTTACCAATTTTTATGAATTTTTCTGTAATTTTTTGGGTTAAGAAAGGGTTAAGAAAGGGACTTTTACTCCCCATTGGTCAGTTGGATGCTGGTTGGCGGTTACCTCACCTGGGTTCCTACTGCCACTCGTAAATGGCGTAAGTTGAGAAAATGCTGTGGCCTTTACCCTGTTATTACAGCAAAGATACTTACTTGTATATTCTTCTAGTTTGATGTACGTCTGTGCTCTTTTTAAGAAATACTCTGTTTTCTCAGCGTCTTGTTCGATAGCTTGTGAGTACAGCTGTAATGAAGCAGAGTCATTGATACATTCCAGACATGCCCATGGTTTTTATTTCGAAATAAACAGGACCCAGTGTGTTCTACAGACTCAGTATGCCCAAGAGATCATTTGATGGTGGTATAAATCAACGCATGTGCACAAACGCGTATGGAAATGCATGTATTTCTGCACAATTTAGTGCATCTGGTTTTGTTAGTACCACGGTCCATTCACATTTTGGATTTAACCTAAATATTGAAATAATTTGACTATTTAGGTAGTTTTATGAAAATGCAAAAGTCGTACAGGAGCATATGTCTTCCAGACTTAGCAAAAAGAATCAGTGAACAATAACCAACACAAAACAAACACTGTTACAACAAGTTAAATTTTTTTTTTGCATAATTTGTCTTATAAGTAACATGCAAACTACACATTACATTGCTGTTTTCTTGCTATTGCTTACATGACAACACAGCAACATAGCTTCTACCCAATCTTGAAGAGTTGCCTTGAGCAAAAGAATGGCTTAACTTTATAATAATCAAGAATTTCTGAACCAACTTTTAGATATTTATACCTTTATGGCTTCTCCATAATTTTCATCGACAAACGCTTCATTTGCTTTGCTGAAAAAAGTTAGAAAAATACAATGATAACGTGAGTTTGTTGAAATTTTCTCGGCTTGTGTTGCATTTGGCAGAGTCAAGTTTCCAGTCTGGATAGGGGCTTACCTAAGACTGATGTACAGAGAACACCACATTAACCCGTCAAGCCATTTAGCAAAATGCTTAGTGAGACAGGGAGTCATTTGGCCAGATAACAAACAAATTGGCGATCAACTTCACTGGTTGGGTACAGCAATTGCAAACTCTAAAATCAGCGGGTAATCTCAATCAGTGTCAATTGTGAATTATTCTTCATTCGATTCAGTTTATTTTCTAAGATACACCATGAGAGAAATGGTTTGTACCACTGTGCGATGTTTACGCAGCCTGTAGTATCAGTATCAATTTTATGGCCAGAGTTGGGCTTCCTGCTGACTTTTGTATTACAATCCCTGTACCAGACCACTGAAGTTGACTGCCAATTTACTTGTTATCTGGCCAAATGACTCTCTGTTTTACAAGGCATTTTGCTAAATGGCTTGACGGGTTAATGTGGCGTTCTCTGTAAGACTGGTTTCTTCTTTAACAAACAAATTAAAAACTGAAAGATTACTTTTACTGTTAACAAATGCCTTGCTTTTAGAGTTGTTGCTTCAGTGACACAAAAATTGATCCAAGCAGTGACCACATATTGGCATAATCTTTAGATGTCATTGTAAAATTGACCTCAATGTCCAGTGGCCAAATTTGACCCAAATACAGGGACTAATGCAAGTATTGATGTGGTAACACTGAAGTAATACTGAGACAAAATATATTCCATGTGCTTATGGATTTCTATTCATTTATAACTCCATTCGACACTGCTGCTTGAAATACGGACAAAGTTTGCTACTGTTATAGTGCTTGACTGTTATTGTACCTTGCAATCACCTACTTAAGATGTATTTTTGTCACTCTTACATGCGCAATTTCCAAAAGCATAATCTGCAGATGCAGACAAATATAGTGAAACTTGTCTACACCAAACCCTGTCTAAACTGGAAACCTGTCTACACTGAACCCGTTTCCCAGTCCTATTCCAATAATAGAACTCTATGTGAAAAGGACCTCTATAAACCAAACAGCTCTCTAAACCGAACAATTTTCTCAGCCCCTGAATGGTTCAATTCCGACAGGTTATACTGTATTTATTTGTGCATATTTATGAGAGAACAATAAAGTCATTTGTGAACAGCCAAATTTCAATGTTGATCCTGAAGGACAATACCATTGCTGGTACATATCAACACACGTCTTAAAATTCAGAGAATTATACCTTTGCATACCGACAAAAGTCACATATTTTCACCATGATCAGCTTTATTCAGGTAACTATCATAAAAGCATATCATGAGCATGACTTATCAGGTGTGGCTCTGAATTTTCTAGCCTATGGATATTCCCCCAAAATTATTTTAGTACACTAGAGTATGCTGACTGTGTGCTGTCAATAAAGATATCACAATGCATCTACTAGTATATTGCTTGTTCAAAAACCAAACAGGTTTCTTTCAACATTACATCATACATACTAGCACCCAAGCTGGCTAGTAGAAGTGTTATACACGATACATATTTAGTACCAATGGCTGTAGACCCTTGTCTCTGCTACTACTTCCATACTTGTACATACTACAACAGTGCTCTTGCAAAACAATTGTTCACGTACAGGAGGATATGCAAGTAGCTGGCTATCAAATTTTGCTACAGCCGTTTAAGGGTCAACTTACATATACAATGTGGAAGTTTCAAAGCATTGGGACAAGCATTTTCAGAGATTTTTTGACCAAAAACAGGAAAAATTCCCCCCAAAACTACAAAATGAAAATTTCACCAAAATTTAAATAAATCTAACTGAGGACAACCCTAGGATCATGCATACAATGTTTCAAAGCAATGGGACAAGTACTTTCAGAGAAGATGACGTTTTTACCAAAAATAGGAAAAATTCCCCCAAAAATATTACTAGAAAAATTTCACAACTATTTGAACAATCTAACTAAAGTAACCATAAAGAAACTGCATACCAAGTTTCAACCAAATCTGGCCTATGGTTACAGAGTTTTGGCAATTTGCTGGATTTCCTTTTCATCTTATTTGCGTATTTTTGACACTGACATGTTCATTTGAACAAATTAACATCTCCACCCCAGGGTGAACCTGTACAGCGAATACTTAGATGGTAGGTGCTGTGGTTTTAGAGATTTGGATGTGGACGGACATACATCCGCACATGCTAAGTTACATACATACATACATACGTACACGTGTACAGACTTACTATTTAGCTACAAAACTGTAGCATTACAGTGAAGCAGTCAGTGAGTTTGGGATTTTGCGACCTCGCTCACCAGCAGAGCTACAGTGCCGAAGGCCCTGTAGCGTTCAAAACAAGTGCGCCGCACATGGCATGGCATTTTGATGTGAAACCCCACATATTTACTGCATTTGGTCATACCGGTGCATCACTACTGAACACTACACATTATACTACACTAACCTTGTCGTTTATGGGGTTTGGTATTCGTTCAAGCACGTCAAATCCCTCAACTGAACTGAACTGAACTGAACTGAACTGAACGTCAATCGCATTCCATAAACATTGCACACGTTTCTGGGAAGTTGGTAATGGCGGCTCCCAGAAATGTTTTGGAACGCGATCGACATGTTTGAACAAATACCAAACCCCATAAAGGACAAGGTTAGTGTAGTACAGTGTTTAATCTTCAGTAGTGATAAATAGGTATGACCAAATGCAGTAAATATGCAGGATTTCACATCAAAATGCCGCGCCATATGCGGCACGCTTATTTTGAACGCTACAGGACCTTCGACATTGTAGCTGTACTGGTAGGGGAGGTCGTGAAAACCAAAGCTCTCCGACTGCCTCACCATAGAGCTACAATTTTGCAGCTTTACTAAGTATATATACCAATGTGAGCTAAAAAAATGTGTGCGTGCATCACAGGCAACCGACTCAATGCAAACGATGCCGTCACTGATGCAAGCCGTAATAACTTATATCAGTGACGGTTTCGCTTGCTGCGGATCCGTAGCCCTGCCACTCCTTGGGGGAGTGGGGCCCCCAATCCCCCATACAAACAGTCAGGGAGTGGCAGCGCTACGGATACGCAGCAACGGTTTCGCCATAGACGCATGGTTTCGCTTGCATATAGTGCATGCTCGCTTGTACTCGCTAGTAGAAGTATCGGTTCTGACGTAGGTACGATCTAAAACCTAGAAAACAGTGATAATTATTGCAACGATTCGGTTGGTGCGATTGTTGACGCAGGTAGAAAGTTGCGCACGCTTTCATTTCTGCTCAGTGTCCCAACAGCGATACGTTTGTACGCAAACTTTCTAGAAGCTTATTTACCTGAACAACTCCGCCATCTTGAATGTTTAAGGATCATGGGACATTTCGTTTGATCAAATTGGTTATCGATTGAAATAGTTAAATTGTTAAACGATCATACATTACGATAACTTTAATTTATTTATTTTTGCTTAAGATATTAATACCAAATAAATGTCAGTTCACAATAACTAAAAAGTGCGCGGATGACCCTTGACCTCAAGAACGCCGGTATCGTAGTCTGTGGATACGATCATTTGCTAGCCCTGCATCCGCCTGTTTATCTTACGTAACACATTGTCCTAGTACGACAAGCAGTTCACCCCCTCCACAGGTAAGTAGCGTGTCTAAAATCACCGCAGCTGCTTCAGGGTGGGTTTGAAATGAAATTGTAATGTAAACTTATATGGCTAGCATGATATGAAGAAGACCAAATCTGAATTTTGCTTTCGTCACGCGTCACGATGTTCGATAGCGATGGCTTCCCGATCGAGTTCCACTTCCTCTCTCTGAATATGGAGGTAGAAGTGAGTGCTGTCGTTTCTACCTCCATGGTCTGAAGTACATAGAAATATGTACAAGAAAGACTAATGTACGGACACAGCAGTTATCATTCAAAACCATACAGCTTTGGTAAGACAGTCGGTTGAACTACTGTCCGTGGTTGAATAGTACTGGATATCATGTGCCGATGAATTGTATCGCAGAGGGACTTTGATTAACATACTGTGATTGTACACTTGCTTGGTAATATGCGGTGTGCACACGTTTTTTACACAGAGAGGAACACGTGTTCTCATCGCCTGGGTATATTTGGTCGGCTTTCCTAAGGTTTGGGTTCCACTACACTCTCAAACTGAACAGCTGAAGTGAAACTGAAAGTGCTTTGCCTTGAGAAAATGTGTTGACCATGAGCGCTTTGCTCAGGGAAGCATCCATTTTGGAATTGATATACAGTCAATCCTAACTAGACCAATAGTGAAAATCTGTATCCAGTACCATTTTTGCGTAACTTTTTCAAATTTATCACTAACTTTCCTTGTAAACTCGAAAACAACTTATACATTTGTACAAACTCATATGATGAGGGTCAACATACATGTAGGACAAATGCCTTTTTCTGTACTTTTATAACAGAGAATTGTCTCAACAACTTCAAATTTCTTCAGTATTAGAAAAACAGCAACATTCATCAGGTCAATCATGCAGGCTGTATTCTTTCAGTGAAAGTGTGAGTCAAATCAAAGCTTTAGGTTTGAAGATAACTTGAGACTCGGGAATTAACATAGTATACATTGTCAATGTCGTGAATCATATGAATGACAGTGTTTTCTTCAGGTCTCTTTCACAAGGGGGAATGTCCCCTCTGCTTAACATTGTAATTTGAGTTTGGGAGGGGGATTTGGCTCTTATTGAGGACCATAATAAATTATGCAAATATAAGTAAATGCAAATAAAGATTTTTGAAGGTACATGTATTAGCAAATTCAGGTTTTATGCCATTTGACCTGAGTCTGGACCCTAGAGAAACCTGAGGGGTTTTTGAAGTGTTTCAATAGACCCTGTGTGAATAAAATATTATGTGACAGCCCCCCCCCCACCCCTCATTATCAACAATGCCAGTGTTTACACAAAGATAAAAGGTGATATATGTTACATGTATTTGCATTTCGCTGCCCAATGAAAACTTTCCAGCTTACTCTTTATTTGAAGGTTAATGGGACAAACAAATACCGCCACAAGAATGGCAAGCAACGCACTTCTTGCTCAGTGTAGAGAGTCTTTGAATGGTTTCCCTCCTTTGCTGACCAGGAATGTACGAAGAGTCAAACACATAGGTAACCCATCGGCAAGTGTGGCTAAAGGACCAAATATACGAGTTTTACAATGGAATGTGCTGGCTGACGGTAAGTGAAGGGTAAGATATGTTCTGTACACCACAACTGGGATCTTTCTTTCACACACAAAGTACTGTGTCATTTCCTTTCAGCGCTGATTTGGATCAAATGTCGTGATCGGATGTTTAGCATGTAACAATACCCTTGATGTACAAGAAAGCTAGTGAAGCTTCAGCAGTATGCTTGTTTTACCGTATTGCTTTCCGAAAAGATTTAGCTAAAGTCTTTAACCCTTTTCCCTGCCAGACAGTATCACTTCCCCATCAGCCAAGCCAGTAAAAAGCAGTATTGAGCCAAAATATGACAAATTTTCACCAACTTGGCTTGGTCTGTTATAGCATCTTTAGTCTATAAAAATCAAGTTTACAGTATTTATGTTTTCAATGGCCATTAAATGTTCAATATTATGTTAAAATACACCATATGGGATATGTTGTATTTCAGTAATTTTTACCATCTTGACCTGATGGTGAAATATGAACTTCACAGGAAAAGGGTTAAAGATTCAGCTAGAGATATGGCTTATAGGCATAGTTCAGGAGTCAGATTGTCTTGCCAGGTAATTTACTTACTAGATACAATTTCAATGGAAAACAAAAGGCTATGACACCTTCATAATCCTCTTACAGTTTAGAACAAACTCGGTCCCTGGGTAAAGATTTCGCTAAAGTCTATTAAAATTTAGCTAAAGTGTTTAGGTCTAAAACATTTTAACTACCGGTAATGTCTGAAAAAAAATGTAATGCCAAACTTTGCAAACACTGCATTATTATTTCAATGTTTGTTTTGTAACATGATGATAAGTTATACAGTGGCAAAATCTGTTCCGATAATGGTTATCGATTGCATCGATAATGTATTGGAGTTAAGTGTAATAATGCCCTTTTAACTAGCATCATTTTTTAGCAAATTCAGTTAAGTTTGTCTTTCCCCATATTTACCATGCTCGGGATATGTTTTCAGGCAGACTCTAGCCATCATGTTTGAGTTTGTAGGTCAAGTATTGTACAGCTGTGGTGATGGAGCAGGCTGCGTTGCCAGCTTTGAAAAAAAAGGAAGTATACATGGTCATGGTCTCCTTCAAACTGAACATGTCAGGGTATACAAAACAATAGCATAAGGTTTTTAAATTACAGTATGTCACATATCACACAGCAACTCATAAACCAATGTTAAAGGGCACTAATTTATATGGTAGGCGCTAATAAAACTTATATGTAAACGCTGAAAATAGATTTCTTTTTCTACAGTACATTAACAAATAATAGATCTATGACACTTTATTGATGGCTATTTGGAATGCATACCCTGGTGCGGTCAAAGCATACACCTGTCCTAAATGGCATGACATGAGCAGTTTCCAAAAAAAAAATATCTCAGCCAAACTAAAGATATAATGCAGCAAATAGACCCTTCTTGCTCTTTCAATTAGAAGTTGACAGTGTTATGAACCCCCTGTTTGTGAAACGAAACCTTTGAACTGCACAGCTTAGGGATGACCTTTGTTATCAGACTTGTCAGAAAGCCAATTGTGCGGTTTGTGCCTGAAAACCACAACTAGCAACACCATGCATCCTGCAGCAATATCATGCACCCATCAGTCTTAAACTCCCATTGTTCAAGGTGTGAATTACCTAATTGCAAGAACAAAGCATGATGTGGCGTCTCTTGGAATATGTCATCCCTTTGTCTCAGCATCGAGAAGTGAACAAATCACTGTACTTGATAAATTGTTCATTCTATAGTTTTAAAAATGTGATGAAGTGATCTTTAATGTGCCAAGACAAAAATGTCAACTTTGAAACAGAGAGAAACCTGTGAACACTCATTTCCTGTTTGATTTCACATCCTTTGTTTGGTGATTACAATGCAGCAATTTTATCACCTCTTTTACTTGTTTAATACATACATGGAGCTAGAAACTGAATTATACATAAAGGTGAATTATACACAAAACTATAAAAAATTGAAGTTTGAAGTCTGTTGAAGGTTACATGGCCTCCATTTTTGAGATATTTATACCAACAGCATGGAAAACCTAAAAATGTAAAAAAGGAGTGAAAATGACATGAAAATAAGATGCACAACATCAACTAAGAACTTTCCCTATAAAAGCCAGATTATCGTAAATCTATGCAAATGTAAAAAGGCCACACTTCTGATCAGACATGCTGCGTTTGGTCCCAGAATCCCATAGTTTCACCATGTTTCAGGCGTTCATTGTCATTGAATCTTTCATGTGACGTCTGTGAATATATAGCGGATAAACTTGAGTCAAAAATAAACTGAAAAAATGTTTCGTTTTTTGTCGGAGAATCCATATGTTTCAAAATGTGTTCCCTGTACGACCATTTGACCCCTCTTTGCATATGTCACAAAAATGCCCATTATGATTATTCAAATTTATCATTCAGTCAAAGCGATGCTGTGAGAATTCAAAAACTTCCACCCAGTGTATGCAAATGGCTGCATCATCAGTAATCCCCCTATTGTGCTCCCACTGTCCTGTAACTTCCCGTTTAATCGTTGTGAGTTTAGGGACTGTGATTACCCATATCAAACTCTGTCACAAAGAAACCAGTGGCATTTCCAGACTGGTGATGGAGGGATTGTGCATGAATGTATCTCAGACTTTTGAGAAATGCACATTTAAAAAACAATAAAATCTTAATTTGGCGAAGGGTGGGTGCAGGGGTGCTGAATACTTCGTCCATCCATTAATGTGACACTTGGGTAACACAAACTGATCGACTGTTTTATTTGTCAACAGCACTTTGTCAAAACAAAGACAACTTCATCAAAGCACATCCAGATGGTCTGCTTTGGGAAAACCGGAAGTCCCGCTCCTTGGAAGAAATTCTGACCTATGACCCTGACATCATATGTCTGGAGGAAGTGGACCATTACCATGACTTTTACAATCCCATGTTGCAAAGCGTCGGGTACCAGGGTATATTCAAACCTAAGCCAGACTCCCCCTGTGTTTATTGTGTCGATCACAATGGACCTGATGGTTGTGCTCTGTTTTACAAATCGGACAAGTTTGATGTCGTTGACGGTATCACCCCGAACCTGAAAGTGACCATGCCCGGAGAGGGAAGCTGGACGACGAATCAAGTCGCAATCATTTACACATTGCAAGGGAAACCACCAAGCTTCAAGGGTGAGCAGTTCATTGTCGGTGTGACCCACCTCAAGGCCAAGAAAGGGTGGGATGATCTAAGACACGTGCAGGGTTTGAAGATTTTGGAGCATCTTCAAGAGCAAGCTAAGAACAAAGCCGTCATCTTCTGTGGTGATTTTAATGCGGAGACATCTGAAAAGGTGTATGGTGCGTTCAAGGAAAGTGACCTTGGACTTGATAGTGCGTACAAACTATTGAGTGAAGATGGTTCCGAGGAGCCTCCGTACACAACATGGAAAATCCGTCCCAGTGGTGAAATGAAGCACACTATAGATTACATGTGGTATTCAAAAGAGAAACTGAACGTACACGCTGTTCTGGAATTACCCACAGAAAGTCAGCTTGGCGATGGGAGAGCGCCCTCATTGGTGACTGCCTCCGACCACTTCTCCATGGTGTGTGATTTTAAATTTAAACCAGATTACTCTGGAGATGCAGCCTTCAGCTCGCTGTGATGTGATCTGCTCTTGGTGCAGTTTTTAATCATAGTATTTCTGTATCCATGCATTTATTCCTGTATTTACCATTGTATGATTCTCAACAGACCAAAAATGGATCCCAGAATTCCGGAGTCACATGGTTAGGTTTCAGTAACACGAAGAATTACTGAGAGTTTTGATGTATTGATGATAAATATTATATCATTGTATTTTACCTCATTGAACAACGTTGTTGTTATTATTGCTCTTTCATCAGGGAGATTAAGTCTGTTTCCAATATGTAAGAAGTGGAAGAAAAGATTATCACCTGTTCTAGACTTTTAATTTTCAGATATCATGTTTTAATTCGTTGATGCGGAATGGAAATACCCTTAGTTGTGGGTAGACAGCTGAAGTGTAGTATTTTGTAACTGGAAAAAAATACAATCGCAGACACAAGTTTTGGAATAATTTTTTTTTTTTTTAAAACTACGTACATGTTACACCTTTTTCACCTCTTAAATCAGGCAAGTCTCCAACAGATAGATAATCAGTCCTGTTATATTACACCAACGCCTGAAGCTTTCATCATGGCGCTGGGCGGACTGTCGTACACTAAATGCACTTGTTTGTTGTTGCAGTGATCTGTCCTCACAAATGCACTCACTCACTCATGCCTTGGATTGTTTTGGAACATTTTTACATTGATTTTTGCAGCTTTCAAATATTTTGTCTGCTTGATATATGAACGAAATTTTGGATAAACAAAAAGGTTTTTTTTCGTCACATTGCACATCGACTGGGTACTTTGCAATTGTAGCACACATTTAAATATCGTGCTAGACCATAATTAGTATTTCCAACTGTGCAGAACAGTCTCAGTTGAAACTCGGCATGGAGCATTTTATGTGGGATTTATACAGCAGTCATTGTAAACCCCTGTCTTTCCCACCCCAGGCTCATGTAGGGGAAATTGAAATCAGTCTTGTGAAATTTACCAAACTGCTCCCCTCTCCCCCTGGGACAAGACAATCAAGAAAATCCCTATGTTGGGACACCAGTTAGATTTTCCAACACCACGGCCCTATCCCTTTACCTGGCAGACAGTATCACTTTCCCTTCTACCAAGTCAGTAAAAACCGGTATTGAACCAAAACTACATGTATTTTCACTCACTTGGCTTGGCATGTTATAGCAGCTTTAGTCTGTAAAATTCATGTTTGCAGTACCTCTGTCTCCAGGGATCTTCAAATCTTTAAGTCTGTTAAAATGCACCATATGGGACATGTTTTGCTTCACTAGTTTTAACCAACTTGACCTTATGGTGACAAATGAACTTGGCAGGAAAAGAGATATCCACAGCCACCAAGGGTCTGTGAGACAGACAAGGGACTCTAAATGGAGTAATTGCCTTTCCCATAGGGCACAGTTTTATGGCAAACCCAGTTTATTCCCCCACATTTTTCCGATATTGCACGGGGTGACCCCTCCCCATTTAGGATTTCATCGACAGGTGCATTGTCTTCATTGAGATTCGAATTTTTTCATTTCATTTACCTTTGTTCTTTTTTGAGGCTGTCTTTCCCAACTTTAATGTAGTATGCAAAGTACAGAGGCGCCAAAAGAACATGGAGAGCAGAAATTTCATGCAAAGATCCTTTTCATCATCATCTATTGTAAATGACTTGATCATCACAACACACAGTGTATCAGACTTTAACTTATTACAGCTATTCTGGGCATTTGGTTAAGTTTTATTGCTGTTTTTGTTTTTCGGATATTTTAAACTATCATTAAATCTTCTATCTGTGACTGCCATTGTGAAACTTTTGCACAAAAACTCATGACCAGCGACCTTTTTTTAAGAAGTAAGATTTACAATGTAACCTTTGACTTTTTGATTCTTGAAGTTTTTCTTAAAGGGAGGTGGTCGTTGGAACTGCGTTCAAAGGTCAATAGGGAGCCCTACAACAAACGTAAAGGCTGCATCCAAGCTACATTGGTGATTTACGAACGTAAAAACTTTTTGGCGTAATGTACATTGTAAAATTTAAAAGGAAAGTTATGGGACCATGGGCACACAAAAGGGGGATTACTGATGACGCAGCCATTTGGATACTCTGGCCGGGAGTTTTTGAATTCTCATAGCATTGATTTAACCATATGATAAATTTGAATAATCATAATGGGCACTTTCGTAACATATGCAAAGAGAGGTCAAATGGTTGTACTGGGAACACAGTTTGAAACATGCCTTCTCTGACAAAAAACGGAATGTTTTTTTTCAGTTTATTTTTTACTCAAGTTTAGTCGCTATATATTCACAGACATCATATGCAAAATTCAATGACAACGAACGCCAGAAACATTACAAAATTATGGGATTCCGGGACCAAACACGGCACATCCGATCAGTAGCATGGCTTTTACACATTTGCATAGATTTCTGATAATCTGGCTGTTATAGGGGAAGTTCCTGTAAAATATTGCAGCTGTATTGACATGATGCATCTATAAATAGTGAACAAAGTACATTGTTTGTAAACAAGCAAGTTGCACATGTGCAGTTCCGACGAACGCTTCCCTTTAAAATGGACATTGAAAGTGCAAAACATTACAAAAGAAAATTTTGAAGTATATGTAGCAGCTGTTGTGATTGAAGATGTGGGTCTGTGATTTCACATGTTTTGATAAAATGGTTTCTTTTTTGTGTAAGAAAATAATCCCTCCTTGAATGTCTCTTGTCCACAGTACCAGAACAGTTTTAGCAGCTGGATGAGTTTTCTTATTCAGGTGAAAGACACGCACAACAGTTTGCAAGGTTAGGCAATAGCTGATAAGATTTGAACTGTTCATTAAATTGATTCAAACACAAAGATTTGCCTGTCAATTTTTTGAAAAAATATTTTTGCCCCTGAATGTATGTCATTTAAGTTTTGTTAAGAGGCCAATTTGATTGATTTTGAGGCAAGAATCATCAGTGTGGATGCAGAATATTTTGTGTAACCTAATCGAAATAATGAACGTAAAATCCATAATCGCAATCCATTTATGTAGTATACACCTCAAAATTGAAAGACTTGGACATTTGCTCACACTTTCCTCAACAAAACTTTAAATCACTCCCAAGAATAAAAGTCAGGGGTCACTCGAAAAATTTGGCACTGGAGAAACAAACTACCCACTATTTACCAACACTTGAAATTCAAAATTGCTGTCAACCCTGTATCAAAGTTCTCTAAAAATCAAAGTTCGATTTTCACTGAAATATAACGATGAAAACTTAATTTACTCCATGAGTTTAAAAGTGAGCCTCCAAAAGTGGTAGACCAAAACAGTGTTGTTAACAGTTTAAAGCGTCCGGAATCTGACCCCACGGCGCATTTTACCTTAAGGGTTTGCTGGTGAATAGAAGCTACAGTACAAGCAAGGGTAACTGGTTCAATCCATTATGCTCTGGCAAGCCAGACAGGCCTATGGACTTGACACTTTGTATTGTACATCAGTGTTGTTTTTAGTAGCCACGTCTGCAATCTGCTCACAGTTTCTTCCCATTACAGTGGCAATGTAAAGACGGATGAAAACACGTCAAAACTCAGTAAGGCCGCGTTCAAAAAAAGTGGTGAGGGGTGGGGGGGGGCTGGAGGAATTCAGGGGGGGATTCGAAAATTTTTGGGGTAGTCGAGGGGGGGGACTTGAAAGTTTTGCTCTGCCTATAGGGGGGGGGACCTGAAAATATTTTGACTCCCAACATTTTGATGTCGTCCAATGGTTCTAATGTTAGTAATAATTAAACAAAATCTAGAACCGTTTTGTCATATTTTATGTCTTTAATCTCGAAAAAGTCTAAAAATGTATGAATGCCATTAAATTTTTGCAGAACAAGTTGGCCTTGTAATGGGGCAGGAGCTACAACTGTTGATAATTTTTCAATATTTCTATGCAATGTATCAAACACAGTTTCTTGGTGTCTCTCTACAGCAATAGCATGCTGCTGAAAAACACAATATTCAGTTTGTCAACAAAGCCCGTTTGCCTAAATATTGGTGATAATTGAATGATCCAAATGCACGGTACACGTAGGCTGTGTTGGCAAGCTGAATACTGGATAGCTCAACATTCTGTAGGGAGAAGAACAAGAACACAATTGTATAAACTGAACAAAAATATTGTCAAAATAAAAAGTTAATACAACTACTGCCCTGCTACTACATACTGGCAGTGACAGTGATACATGTAGCTCTGACTCTGATGTAGTTTAAGAAGAGTTTCGGTCATAGGACACTCAATTGACAGTGAAACATACATCTACTTGTACACAAGATCCATCCAGAGAGCAATACATAGAAGACTAGGGGACTAACAGTTACCATGGATTTTTGAATTCTGGCATATGAGAACAATCAAATATTAGAGAAAAAAGATGGGGTCACCATACTTGATCTTATACAAATGTACGATGAAAAGTCAGTTTTTCTAAAATCACTTAAAATCAATATATAAAACCATTCATTTCAAGTTCATGCAGTGAATGAAATTTTCACATCTCATTGTACCAATAACACAAAAGTAAAACTTTGAACAGTAAAGACTCTAATATAAATGGAAAAATGTGTGACTAAATGGAATCTTTTATTTTTTATCAAATTTGCCATTATTACACCCAAAATTTCTGAGATAAAAACATTAATTTCATGGAATATTTTAACCTTCCAGTATTGCCAATTTTGTAAAACATTTTATAAGTGGCATCTAAGTTGTAGATGTCTTGTACTTTTGAAAAAAAATTTTCGGTAGGTCACTGTGCTCATTTTTTTACAATTTGGTTAAACGTAGCTAGAAATACATAATTTTCATACTCTCTCATGATTGTCATTTTGTGTGCTTTTCAGCTGGTGCCATTGAACTGGCCAGAGTTGGATAAACTCAAGTCGGCTTAGACTGAGAAATCCAAAAAGTTCACTGATGCATTTAAAAATGAATCAATTTAAGAACTTGCCCTAGGTATATGGCTCTACAACCTGCTGATAAGAGGTAGTGTTGAACATCTGCGTGCAGAACGACACATTATGTGTTTTTTTTTACTCTGCGTGCATTCCTAATAAATTTGCGGCTATATGGTAATTTGGGGGGGGGGGGACTTGACAATTTTTGAGGGTATTGAGGGGGGGGACTTGAAAATTTTTTGAGGGTATTGAGGGGGGGGGATCTGAAAATTATAGGTATTAGGGGATCAAAAAATAGATTTCAATCGCGATTCCTCCAGGCCCCCCCCCCCCCCTCACCATTTTTTTTGAACGCGGCCTAAGGTGTTCAGTAGACTGAAAGATCCGTCGCTCGAGGACGCCCTCTACGCTCCCCTGAGCGCCTTCGAGCTACATTCGGTCAAGTGTTCAGCCAATTCTTAGTGTTCAATCTGTGTCTGTGGTTAAAACTAATGATGATGATGGTATTTGTGACGCTTCTGGGCAGCAGTTAGTAAAGTCATTTTTGTGTCAGTTACTCAAAGAATCTTTGTCAAAACGTAGAGGGTACAGCGGTTAACTTGTGTCATCTTGCCGAGTTTTCAAGTTGTTAAACGTAGTCTGTGAATATGTAGTGTTCCATATTGTTATTTGCAGTTGAATTTATTTGTCAACTTTAGCTCTGCATGCTAGGGAGGATAAAGATTTTCGAAAAAGGATAAAAAGATATTTTAATGAACGATAATAATTCAAAAGTTACAACTATTGCCCACGGAGACGCCAAAGTTGAATTACTTAGAACTTTCTTATACATGCAAAAGTTGAGGGCGCTGTTTATTGTCCAGTTTTCCATGCTCCATGTGCAAACTTGAATTCACTCCTCAGAGAGACTCTAGTAGGAAACACTAGTATCACAAATCAAATAAACACCGACAATATTCCTTTTACTGCCGTCTATCAATAGTAGATGATTTCTTTTTTTCGTTTTATTGCCGTGTGACCCTATCTATAGCAGATGTTTTTTTGGTAACACTACCAATCGGTATCCAGTATACTAAGCTTACCACGCAAGTATTATAAAAAGAAACGCACGGGCCAGGAGCAATGCCCAATACTGTCTGTGGTCGGCCTGCTGCCGAATGTACACTGTCATGACCATGTCGCTCACGCATGAAACACCCAACATATAATTCTACTGATATAAAGTGATGTATTTTATGATATTGTAAACACTTGAAAGACTAAGATTTTTTCGCGTGATCTGTTCATCCTCGGAGTCTTCTTCAAAAGCTGTGTATTCGCAACATTCACACTTTGCACCATTTTAAGTCCCTTCATAGTCACAACCCGATGATCCTTCTTAAATTTTCATTACAGTTTGTCAGTGCTGTATTGTACTGTACTGACTGTACTGTACTGTACTCAACTGCACTGCACTGTACTGCACTGTACTGTACTGCACTGTACTGACTGTACTGTACTGTACTGTACTGTACTGTGCTGTACTGACTGTACTGTACTGCACTGCACTGCACTGTACTGTACTGTACTGTACTGCACTATACTGTACTGTACTGTACTATACTGAACTGTACTGTACTGTATTGTACTGTACTGTACTGTACTGTATTGTTCTATACTGTACTGAACTGTACTGTACTGTACTGTACTGTACTGTACTGTACTGTACTGTACTGTATTGTACTATACTGTACTCAACTGCACGGCACTGTACTGCACTGTACTGTACTGTACTGTACTGTACTGTACTGTACTGTACTGTACTGAACTGTACTGTACTCAACTGTACTGTACTGTACTGTACTGTACTGTACTGTACTGTACTGTACTGTACTCAACTGCACGGCACTGTACTGCACTGTACTGTACTGTACTGTACTGTATTTTACTATACTGTACTCAACTGCACGGCACTGTACTGCACTGTACTGTACTGTACTGTACTGTACTCAACTGCACTGTACTGAACTGTACTGTGCTGTACTGTACTGTACTGTACTGTACTGTACTGTACTGTACTGTACTGTACTGTACTGGCTACAACGTTTATTTGCCGATACTACATCACCCCTAATGAAATTTTGTAAGCAAAGAAACAATAATCTATTGGTTGACGCGCGGCGGGTAGCCACCCAACCTTTTTTTGTATCTTATACCAGGTGAAAGAGAAGAGGACAATATTTTATTTCTGAAATATGGCGTAGCTTTTAAGCAAAGGGCCGCCAATGTTTTGAAATATTTGAAAAAAAAATCGTCTCGTGTTGTTTTCCGACCGATATGGTGACATACATATGAGCAATTGTCTTGTGTGGTGAATTTCGCATGTGAGTTTTTATATTGTTTGTCAGTTAAGTTCAAAGACGCCGCAACTGAAGTCACCAAAACAAATAATGACAACTCCCAACCCGGCAAGCACAACTACGGGTATGCATGTACTTTATACGAAACGGTGTGTCCTTGACCAGTTTATGGTAGTTTCTCGGAACGAGACAATCCTTTAAGGCACATGGAGCTGACCTACTCGAGAAATCGCCAATAATTAGTTAGACATGGCCATCTCACACTGTATAATGAGTCAGAAATGCCAGTTTATCGTGAGCGGTTTCAAAAGTCTTCAGAATCGAGATCTTCCTCCGGAGGGTAATTCTGTGCTGTATTTTGAAATATTTGAAAAAATTCGTCTCGTATTGTTTTCCGACCGATAGGATGACATATATATGAGCAATTGTCTTGTGTGGTGAATTTCGCATGTGAGTTTTTATATCGTTTGTCAATTAAGTTTAAAAGACGCCGCAACTGAAGTCACCAAAACAAATAATGACAACTTCCAACCCGGCAAGCACAACTGCGGTAGTTATCCATGTACTCATACGAAACAGTGTGTCCTTGACCAGTTTTTGGTAGTTTCTAGGAACGAGACAATCCTTAAAGGCACATGTAGCTTACCTACTTGAGAAATCGCCAATAATTAGTTAGACATGGCCATCACACACGATATTATGAGTCAGAAATGCCAGTTTATCGTGAGCGGTTTCAAAAGTCTTCAGAATTGAGATCTTCCTCCGGAGGGTAATTCTGTGCTGGTTTTTCGCGAATCCATCACAATCGTTCTATCCTTAGTCAGAAACCAATTTATTGTGAATGGTATTAAAAGGCTCCTTTTAAGCCGACTCGACACCCTTGAGACCACGCCTTTCTCCGGAGGGCTGTGCTAAACTTTTGTTTCACATCTCTGCTTTATCCGACTTGAAAAAAACAGTTTCGCGAATGGTTTTCTTTCACCGCTGTTTCTGACGATGAGGCAGATCTGCTATGCCCATCTCTGCGAACGTGTTCAAATACAATATCAGGCAGTTATAGCTAGGTATTGTAGTGCCTTACAGTGGGCGGCACGCACAATTCAGCGATAAAGTTTTTTTCTACCAGTGTACCTATGAAGGACACGACAACAGGAATGTCGATCGCATAATTAGTTTCATCAACTTAATACGGGTTGTGTGTTTGAGTGGTGTTCTCACGTGAAGGATGAGTGTTAGTGCCCTGTGTCAAGGATATGAGAGTGTCTCTTCCATATACATTCTCCACACTGCCTAAATCAAACCATCAAAACACAAACTTTAACTTGGTGCAGCAAGACGTGCTCACTATTTTTGTAACACCTATAGCTGCAGTACAGTAGCTCGAGGTTTTGCCTGGGTATTTGGGTTGCGTCGAACCCAAATACCCAGGCAAAACCTCGAGCTATTGTACTGCAGCTACACCTACAGTTGCTTGGACTAAAAGTAACTTGATTCTTTTGCGCCGTGTAAGAATTTTGTTGTCAGTTCTCTTTCCGATAGTGTTATTTGTTTTATAGGAGAACGTTTACGACTTGAATATGATGTGAACGTACATCTATTTATTTTCGATCTTAAAGAGGTTGAGGAAAAAATGAGAAGTTTGACCGTTACAATCTAAAGAGACGCTGATCTTCAAGCTGCTTAACAGATAAGTGATTCGTAAATTGACTGATAAATAGTTTTACCCAAGGCAAGCCAGCGTGTAGTTTGGCTACGAGACACAGGAGCTCGCGAAGAGCGAAACATACATCGCCTTCCTGTCCTCAGACTCCCCTCCGCGCTTCACCTATCCACTCCACACCTTCTCCGGTCTCGCAAATGGCAGTAGATAGACCGCGAGATGCATCTCCTGTTCGAACCACCTTTAACATTCTGGTTGGTGACTTTCGGCATGATGAATTCGTCCCCAGACGTTGAATAGATATCATTGTAAGATATCCTGATAATGGTGGTTTGATTTCGATATTTTCATCAGATATGGCGTAAGGGCAGACATACTCACATGAGCTCCAACTTCTAGAAAATTGACAGTCACAGAGAGATTACCCACCAGCTCAGCGACTTAATGGATTTTATCTTTCCATACATTACAGTGTATAGCCTGGACCCCATTCTCCGCTTGGACGAAGGCCGAAAGCGGATGGGGTCCAGGCTAAACAGTGTATATGTATGTAATTTTCTCTGCCGGTAACCAGTAAATTGAGGTTACTGCATGGATAATAACGGTACATACATTCAGTTTCCTTTTTTGGCAGAGCTCATCACGGTATCAAAATAAGGAAAACGTATGGTTCCGATGACATGCTTACCCCCAAAAAGACAGCAAGTTTCTATATATTGAATAATTTAGTAATCTCTTATATATATATATATATATATATATATATATATATATATATATATATATATATATATATATATATATATATATATATAGATAGATAGATAGATAGATAGATAGATAGATAGATAGATAGATAGATAGATAGATAGATAGATAGATAGATAGATAGATATAGATATAAGAGATTACTAAATTATATATATATAAGAGATTACTAAATTATATATATATATATATATATAATATATATATATATATATATATATATATATATATATATTATAAATAGAAGTCTGACAGGCTGATCCGTGCAGCAAAACGTGCTCACTATTTTTCTAACACCTAAAATCAGAATGTCAAGCTAACGCAACGTTGATGCAAAGGCTCTCTTGGTTTCAAAAATAAATGTTCTCAATTACACAGCTGTTAGCATGGCCACTCAGGCTCTCTGGGTTCTCCAGGGTAAGTGAGAAGTATCAAGAAGCATAGGCTGCATGCACAATGGTTACATTGTGAAATCCGGCTATTAGGCATGCTATTTTCCAAATCACCGCATTTACTGTAATGGGTGTACAGTAATATTGTACTTAAGGCTGCATTCACAAATACTATAGGGGGTGGTGGCAAAAATTCAGGGGGGATTTGAAAATTCTGTGGGTAGTAGAGGAGAGACTTTAAAGTTTTGCTCTGCGTATAAAGGGATCTGAAAATTATTTAGTTCCCTATCATTTTTGAGATTTTCAGATTCTTTACTTAGGTAGGTAATTCAATACCTACTGGCAGTGTCAGAATCACTGCATACGGGCAGTGATAATGATAGAGATAGCTCTGACTCTGATGTAGTTGAAGAAGAATTTGGGTCATTTGACGCTCATGACAGTGAAGCATACTTGTACACACGACCAGGCCAGAGAGCAAATCATAAAAAGCAGGAGACTTGACAGTTATCATAAACAATGGCCCAAAAGGGACAATACGTGTATCAATGTTCACAAAATAGTATTGATTTCGGTACACAAAAAGAGTGCATCTCCTTCAATGTAATGGTATAGTTTACTTCTATTCCTAAATGGCTACCTGTATTTGTCATTTTACAATGAATACATTGTCCATAGAGTGCAACAAAGATGTGAATGATTAGTAGGTAGGTTAAACTTGCTATTTTTTTCAACATAATATCGTATATCAACATCATTTTTTCTGTAGTTATTTTTTTAATCACGTTGAGATGCTTTAAACTTATTCACACTGCCATGTATTACTTTTCGATGTATATGACAATATACGTGTGTAGAACATACCGAGTAGATTGTGTTGATAGGCTGAATACTGAATATTTCAACATGATAAGATATAAAACAATAGATTGGCGTTGATACAAACGCAAAAAACTAAAAAATTCATTGTTTATAATATTGTTTGCTTGAGGACATACAATCAGAAAAATTGTAACTATCAAGATGTTATACTTTTGAATTAGGGATTTTTTTGAAAAGAATAATCAAAAATTAAAGAAAACAGATGAGGTCACCATGTTTGATTTTCTGTACACGTACGATAAAGTCACTGTTTTTTTGCAAAAATCACTTAAAATCAATAGATAAAACCATTCTTTTCAAGTTCATGCACTGAATAAAATATTCAAATTGTCATCGTACAATGATACAAAATTAAAAGTTTGAACAGTAAAGATTCTGATTTAAATTTAAAAAAATTGAATAAATGGAAGTTTTTATTTTTTACTAAATTTGCCATTATTACACCCAAAAAATTTAAGAGACTAAAATTTTTTCATGAAATATTTCAACCTTCTCGAATTGCTTTTTAATTTCTTTTGTGGGTTACCGTACTAAGTATTTCACTAGTTGGCAAAGTGTAGCCAGGAATTCACAATATGTATACTCTCTCATGATCGTCAGTATGGGTGCTCTTCGGCGGGTTCCATCGACCCGGCCAGATTATGATTAACTCGGGTTGACGTATACTGACAAATCCCAAAAGTCTACTGATGCATTTAAAAATGAATCAATTTAAGGACTTGCCTTAGGAATATGGCGGCTCTACAGATTGCTGACATTTCTATAACCACTACAGAATATTACTTTGTGCACCGAAAAGAGGTAGTGTCGAACATCTGCGGGTAGAACTGCGCAATACTTGTTTATTTTTCTGAGCGATGTAATCCCTAAAAAACATTCGACCATGTGATAGTTCTTTGGGGGCGGGGGACTTGAAAAGTTTTGATTACATAGATGGGGGATTTTAGATTTTTTAGGGTATTGAGGGCGATCTGAAAAAAATCTATAAGAGTTCAGTCGCGATTCTTCCAGACCCCCCCCCCCCCATTATTTGTGAATGCAGCCTAAACGATCTTCAGGCGGAAGACGATGAAACGAACACAGGCTGTAGTAATGTTATTGAATCTATGTCTCTCACAGAAGAAGCTTGAAGGTTAAATATAATAGTCGCACTGATCGCATAGGAAATCACAGGCCAGCTGAAAAGGTCGCATTAAGTGCCATTAAGATGGAAACTATGGCATGAGAAGTATCCTGGCACATGAATTTCAAAGACTCGATTGCTTGAGTTTTCACAGCCGAACCCTAAATCTACCACCCCAAAAGGAAAGAAAACGCTTATTCCATCGATCGAAATTCCCTTTCGACGATCTATTTTGTCCGTGCTATATTTCGGTCGGATCAAAGTCGACAGGCTTTTCCGAAGAATTCGATACAACTTAGGGTATGGCTCATGAAACAGCCGAATCCACCCCTTCCCCTGTTCAAAATTAATTCTCAAAGGTTTCTTTTAATGCCGGCCATCAACTGTGAAATGACTTTTTCTCAGTGCATCAATGTTATTCAACTGACAGCCTCAGAAATAAATTTTCAGAAGTTCCTAATGTTAAGGAGTTCAAAGAGATAGTTTTGCATACAAAACTACTGAATTGTAATTGTATGTTGTCTTACTTACGGAAAAGTAAACCTCTTTTGAGCTCTGTCATTAAAATACGTCTTTGCTTTCAATCAACGATAAATATTAAGTATTCTGTTAAGATCTATTTATAGTCAGTAGATGCATTAAAATGATAACCTTATAGCCTGGTAAGATGCTTATCTTCCCCAGGGCCCTCAATTGAACATACATACATACATGTACTGACAATCCAAGGTAGAACAATACAAAGCAATGCGTGCAATACAATGCAAACAAAAAAGGCGGAATGAACTAGCGTACAAAAGACAAATGAACGCACACACTGAACGACAAAATCTTTTAGTCAAGAAAACTAAAAATTAAACCGTGTACATGTAAATCACTCCCAATAAGCTTTAAGGTAGTATGCGCCTCGAAAGTGAAAGACTTAAACTTTTGCTCAAACTTTCCTCAAGGAATATTTCAATCATTCTCTTTCAAAATCAAGAATAAAAATAGGGGGTCACCGTGCAAACTTTGGTACTAGAGAAACAAATTACTCAAGATTTACCGATATTAGAAATTCAAAATGGCCGCCATCCCTGTGTTAACTCTATGTAGAAAAATAAAAATTTTCGAATTTCGAAAAACTAAGCCGGTGAAAAGTTTTCTTTCACAAAGAGCTTTAAAATGAACCCCCATATATTTTATATCAGAAGAGAATTGTAAAAGTTTGAGAGCCCGAATGTCTGTCCCCGAGGTGCGTTCTACCTTAAGGTAAAAAGTTTTAAAAGTACTCAATGGGTTACTAGATCTTGAATGAACACAATTCCACTGTTTCACACTATTTACAGTACATATCGTACTCTGCAAATCCTTATTTGTCACAGGAACCACTGGCAATTTTTGCACCTTAGAGTTTGTAACTCTTCCATAATCAATCTCGGTGAAAAGATTTTTCACATATTGTTGCGCGAGATTATTTAAACATTTAATAACCATACAAATATTCTAATGAAATATGCTATCTGACAATGGAATTACATACATTCTTGTAAGTAAATCCTCAGTTGAAATCTTATACTTTGCATCACACATAACTTACATGGCATGAGTTTGAATTATGTACAACCTTTTCATAAACGGTGAAACCATGATGCTGTCCATAAGTGAAGACAGTAATTGAAATGTGGTAAAATATAGCTACTATAACGAGTTTTTTGTCTTCTAGTTAATAAATGTCTTATTCTCTCGAGGAAAGCAATGTTACGATTGACTTTATTAAAAATCTTGTAGCAATGCTGTTTCCATGTCAGATTATCATCGCCAGAATGCCAAGTTCAGAGTCTAAAGTTTGTTTATTAAAATATCTACGTTTTTGTTGTGTTGTTACTACCTTTTTTGTCTTGTAACAATAAATGGCCATTCTATTATTCTTACATCAATTGTGAACATTATCTAAGTCAGAGTTCAGGGTCGTCTCGATTTCGGGTCGTCTCGATGTATGTATGTATGTATGTATGTATGTATGTATGTATGTATGTATGTATGTATGTATGTATGTATGTATGTATGTATGTATGTATGTATGTATGTATGTATGTATGTATGTATGTATGTATGTATGTATGTATGTATGTATGTATGTATGTATGTATGTATGTATGTATGTATGTATGTATGCATGCATGCATGCATGCATGCATGCATGCATGCATGCATGTATGTATGTATGTATGTATGTATGTATGTATGTATGTCTGTCTGCAGTGTGTGTGTATGAGTCTCTGTGTGTCTCTATGTAAGTACCTATACGAACGCCTTTGCATTTTTACTTATTGGCACACAGATAGTTTCGCGCCGGTCGAACCTTACTCACCTCAAATCTATTCCAATTCTTTTTTCTCCGACATATGCACCCAATTAATCAATATATGACTAAATATGATTGTATCAACATTTATATTCCAGGTTGATTGTTACACATTGGCGTAATACTTCAGCTTGTTTTATGTAATTGATCATTCACAGCGGAATAAACTTGTTCCCAAACTCCTCTCTAGGAAACTTTGAACCATATGGTGGGGCGAAAGAGTCATCGTGCAAATTTTGAAAACATATCACCGAGAATTAACCCGATAGTTGAAATTCTTAATGGCCGCTTTTCTTGTGTTAACTCTATAGGGAGAATGGAATTCACTATTTTCACGAAAACAAGATAGTGAAAACTGCATTTACTTCAAAATAACTCCACACGAGTAGCGGACTTAGAAAAGTATTATACAAATTTGAACGTCCGAAAAAAAATGTCTCTAAGGTGCTTTCTATCTCGAGTTATCTGCGACTTCTGTTCAACTTTGCCGATTCAGCATTACGATTATATATAGATTTACGCCTTGTCTGAAAGCCCTCTGCTCCCGTCTGAATATACAATATATCAATAGTTTTGGATTTTGAAGCACCCTTCAAGCTCATGATGGACAAAGCACGATGTCAATTCATTGTGACCATGCACTGAGTTCATAATCCCGGCAATAAATCCAGATTTATGCGGAGTATATGCCGTTCAGTTCTCCAGTATATGCGTTAAGCAATGCGTAAAGCTCCTGCGCCATGCCATTCACAGTACACAATACGCTTATCAGGCTTATCGATAATTTTTTCACGAATTTCCACCGTCCATCAGTAGGCTGTTACTATTCTTTTCCTGGCTTGTTTTCCGTGAATAAAAATACTATCTTACGTGCACCGCATGCCCATCTTCCATCTTCCTTGAAGAAAAGTTTAGATTATTGTGATGGCATCTTTCGTTGAGACATCACTGAGTATAGAAGCGAAGCGATCTTTAGTCGTTTGGGGGCACGAGGAAATCTACATGGCAAGTCGTCGTAGATGGCAATTTTTAAGGGTACGGTATGATTACGCGAATGAATTTGTGACTGGTTAAAATTGCACATCAACAAATTATTATTGAAATAAACATTCTGCAGACACTCAGGGCAAAGTGAATGCGAACACTGCAAAGTTGTTAACTTGCAAAGTTCAAAGATGAAAATTCCTAGAATGAGTTGAACCGAGCGTAATCGAGAAGACCGGCCAGGATTAGAGATATCGTGGTTTCCCCAACTACCCTAATCTGAATTTTTGAGGCCCTCGAGCTATTTTTATCTCATTTTCTACGGAGGGAAGGAAGTAAATGCGTCCCTATGGTGTGCAGCAGATTTGTTTTGAGAGAGCAGAAACACACACGAATATATATGACTTCAAGTGAATATGCAGTTGTTAGGCTGATAGGTAATATGGTGTGTATAGAGATTTGCATTTTACCTAAGATAAAGATCAGACCGTTTATGTACAGTTTTACATACCTGATACAATATTGAGATATGAATATGGAAACTTAGAAAGAATAGTGTCTCTTCTTTCTATCAATCTCTTTCCACACTCACTCACGGCAAATTTAACACGTATGGGTAAGCAGAAACTCCAAGGAATAAGTAGCTGAGAGGAGTTCAATGTATGAAAGCATACTCATGTCTCTTGGTTCTACTTATTTTTACCATCACCCAATGTTGAAGAGAATTCCCAAAGTGACTTGTTATCGATATTCTTGAAGGCTTTTTTCGTCAAAATTCTTTGTGATGAAGACACCTATTGCGGGCATGATCCACTTCCGATATCGTCAAACCCGTAAAGGATGTATGTTTCGTAAGTTTCGACGACCATACATGTAAAATGGTAACGAAAGGTTGCTTTTGAATCTGAAAATCGCGCTTTCCTAGCCCGTAGGTGTAAATGACAGACTTGTGATATTCTCTCTCTCTCTCTCTCTCTCTCTCTCTCTCTCTCTCTCTCTCTCTCTCTCTCTCTCTCTCTCTCTCTCTCTCTCTCTCTCTCTCTCTCTCTCTCTCTCTCTCTGTGTACACACATTTAAAATACAATTGATTTGAGAGTATTGTGTATGAAATGTTAAATGTTTTCAAAAGTAGTGAACATGCATTCCGGGCAAGATTTTTCTTCTTGAAATGTGCAGATTCTCTTGCTCTATATGCGTTATCTGTCAAAGAACACAAAGTTTTGCAATCTTTGGTTTGAAACCCGATGTTAATAGCCTATCGAATCGTCATGCCCTCGTTGCCTTATGAAAGTAATGTTAATTGCACTTTGGTAGCTCTGACCGACAGCAGCATTACTTGAAAATGAGACAGTCGATTTAAATGTCTTCATTGTAAAAGTTTTGTTTTCATATTTAAATTTTGTGGGCTTGAAGAAGACCCTAACTTTTCCTGAAAAGACCGAGGGGCAATTTGTGATCCGTTCCTGGCGTGGCTGAAGAAGGCAAGACAGGCTGGATAAAACACGGTCCTTTGTGGAGGGTTGAAATGAGGATAGAAAAAGACAAACAAACGGTGACGAACGGGGTACGGACAATCAGCAAAACAAGTTCACGAACGTGTCAGTAAGCATCATGTTTTCAAATTTGTCAAACTGTTGAGCACGTTTCAGATAGTAACTTAATGCTCTTACTCATTTGGGACTAAACTTGTGTGCCTCTCACCGCGAGACACGTCGTGTCGTTACTGATCTCCGAGGTCGAGAGAAGTCTTCTGTAATCAGGATCGTGGCCGACAGTTAAAGTTCCATTAGCTGTATCTTCTGGCGATTTTTCCGTTAGTTTTGATTGAAATGATCACTGGCTCATGTTGAAGAGTCTGTCAAATAACAGAGAATCGCATATTATTCGGAAACATTACTTGCCCGACAACTAAATAACATGTGATTTTACAACGAAAATTTCAATTTTTGTCCGGACAGAAATACAAACTCTGTTGACACGCGGATTCCAACGTAGGCATTCTTCTGCACCTGCGCGAGCCATTTACAGCAATTTAAAAATAAATATTCATTACTTATGCCCGGTACTTACGTCGTAGTCCATTGTCCGAACACGTTGCGTAGCCAGATGTCTGGCAATCCACGACGCAATGTTGTTTTGATCCCGAAATAAAGGTGAACTTGTACATCTCGCGTGATCGCGGCGTCAACCTATCTGCGTTCTCCCCAGCACGCTGAGCATGCCAGACGTCGACAAACGAGCTCAGAAGGGCAACACGTTTGGACAAAAATTAGCAGTTTTATGTGGCTATAACATCACTAATCATGTTTGTTTCTTCGTAAAACAACATTTTGCAACAAATATGAGCCTCCAACATGGAATTTTCCGGGGTAAAATTTGGTCAAAAGTTACAAATAATGGCCCTTTAAGTACGTGATGAATACGACGCTTTTATCTTACAAGTTATCAATAAACAAAGGGCTCATGACCCGACGCCTTTCTACGTATAGAAAATCAATATTCCGTTCCTCAAAATATCGTACCTCATCATATGCTGACAAAGGCTGGATGGGAAGCGGGGGTCGTGCAAGAGCGAATAATACCTACATACTCGAAGGAAACCATCGCGTGACTCACAGAGATCACGCACCCATTCGGCCCTCTGTGTATTGATGTTGATAAACAGGGTTTCCACAATCTGTGACACGCATTTTCTGTGCTTCAATTGTTCGATCCGAAAGGCAGCAGTAGTATTTTATTGCATTATAAGGCCTCCTGCCCATATGCAAAGGAGATACAAGTCAAAATTTACATATCAAACAGAAGTTAATAATTTAAAGTGAATTAATTAGATACAATTTGAAATTTCTCACACAGGATTGTTGACATTTAAATTACAAAGAAAATCTTTTCGAATTTGGCAAGCCTTTAAAAGAAAGATGCCCAATTTACGTATAGTTCTCTCATCACGAGAGCGTAATAACTGCTGAAACTTACAAAGGTTTGGATGAATGAAAATATCTTCAGGTATATAAATTGACCTAAACTCATGATACGCAGGGCATTCCAGCAGAAAATGAAAGGCAGCGCTCGAACAACTTTTATCTTCGAGGGTTTCTGATGTGCACTCTATGTTCCTTCCAGAAGAATTTACATCCATCATGTCATGCTCCTCTTCTTGGAATGATTAACGTCTTCAAAGGATCTTGTTTGAGTATAGGCTCAAGCAGACAGGTCTAAGGCGTTGCAACTACATAGCATTCATTTGTGAGCAGACACCAAACGATTGCCATCGCCCAAGACGCAGCTTCTCCCGTGTCTTAGTGTTTCTTGGTGATATGTGGTCGCAGCGTCAGATGGTGAGATAGCGAGACCAGGGACTGCGAGATTGGGTTTTTTAATAATATTTTCAGTTTCTATCATACAATATGCTGGTGCAGCCAACGAAGCTGTTAATGAAAAAGTGTTCGAGCGCAATTTCAGCAGGCGGGCAAATTTCAAAATAATTAATGGGTGGGAGAAAAGGTCAATTTGTTCGGGGGGGGAGGGGAGGAGAAATTCCAGTTTTTACAGTGGGCGGAAATTAGGTAGAGGGAGGGGAATGCTGTGGTTGATAAGAGTTTAGGGAAGATTAAGGGGTGTCTGTCGGGAGAGGCAAGGGCAGTGAGGAACTTGAACTGTTGTAGGGAGAGGGGAGCGAGCAGACCATAGATACTGGACGGCAGTGGCCTTTATATTCAGTGGGAGGACATGTGAAGGGCAGTTCCAAACAACTTAACTTTCCCCTCAAGGTCAAGGTCAAGAATATGAAAGTCAGTATATCAGCTTAAGAAACATGTTTTTTATGATTTTTTAAACGACCGAATTTACCAGTTGGCTGCGCCTGAATACACATTAAGGTGAAGTACTACGAATTACGTCAAAATTAAGTTGTGGTGTCATTTTCTTGAAACTTTGCACAAATATTCTTGGAAGTTGTGCAAGTGCAAAAATGAAATAAAAAATGGGGGTCACCACGCTCGTTTCTATGAAAACGGACGTTAAAATGGCGTCGTAAGAAATAAATAAAAATGATATAATTCACTTAAACTAAAGAAAGCAATTATAAAACGCTAAGCAAATGAGTTAATTTTAATAAATACCAAGACTTAAGATCCATATCTATCGAATGTATAGTTTTCATGATGTTTGTGAAGAAATTTTAACATAAGTATCGATTACAAAATGACGATATCGAAATTATATCATTACATAATTTTTGAACTTTCTTCCTGTCGCTTTGAATGGTGACATTTTGACCAAACTTGGCGAATAAACTCCTGACATAATACCATTTAGTTTACACTTTTAATAAAAGGGTGTCACCACGCTGCTTTTTACAATATCTCCAGGTGAATGGGTAATATGCGCCATATAAATGGGAGAGAAATGTTAATTTTTCGCTCATATTGAATAAAAAACAGCTTCCTAGGGGGTCAAAATATGACAAGGTTATAGGTCACATGTATTTCTAAGACACTGGGTCAAAAAATTAGGTAAAAGCGCAATTTCAACAATGACAGGTGATGTTAAATATATGCGCTACAAAATAACCCATTTGCGGCAGGCTGGAGTTAAATCTGCGCAGAAACGTTCTAAAGCGTGTGCGCGTCCGAATTCGTCGCCCTTTACCTTAATTGCACTTAAAGACAAAAAAAGAATTCATCAAATTACAAATATCAACACGCAGATTTCGTTGAAGTGATCGTGTCAGCAATCGTTAACACGCCATAATTTCTGACTCATAATAAACCATTTTCAGAAATAAGTAATATTATCAAGACAGTCTTCACAGATAGTTCGTACAGGTCCGGACAGAATTGCAGGGGATAGCGTGGTTCTCGTCTGAAACAGGATGCAGGAAAAATACTGAACCCCTCCTGATTGCTTGCACAACTTCTCCCTCTGTCACCAATAAAAAGTTGTCCTCTCCAACGCTTAACTATTTGCATGTCTGCCTTTGAAGCTTTGGCATCTTAAATGTACAAGATGTAAAATCATAAAATCACTGAAAAAAGGAAAATTCATAGTTGAGACATTGGACATAATCACTAATTCTTGTCATGGGAAAAATTTGGATATGAATTTTTAAATCACTGATAATGATGATAATGATGATGATGATGATGATGATGATGATGATGGTGGTGGTGGTGTTGGTGGTGGCGGTGTTGATGATGGACAGGATGGAGAATCAAGGGGGTAATGATAGAGAAAGAGGAGAGTAAGAAGGATTATTGTGGTGATGAATGGGGCATCAGAGGCAGTGGCAGCAGTGGTGATCCTACCGGAGGTGATGGAAGTGGTAGCAGTGATAGAGAATGAATTCTAACTTTGTTTCCCCTAGTCTGTCTTCGGAGTGATAAAGTCTTATTCAGTTCTAACTTGTTCGGTGTTTCTGTTCACTAATTGCCATAACAATGATAGAGACTGATTCAGAATTATTTTTTTAGTTTTTCAACAACTACTGTAGCAGTGATAGAGAGTGGAGCTTAGCGCAGTATTTTCTTCGTCTTATTGTTCACAAAAATATGTCTTTTCAATTGTTTTCCGTGTGGTCTTTTCGATACAAAAGTCTTCACAAAAAGGTTGTTTTCGTGGTATAAAACAAATTTCATAATCATCTGTAAAATAACATAAATTTTATGATGCTTTTTATATTTGGCAGTAGTATTTCTAAAAGATGTAAGTCTTTCAAAGATGTGTTCAAGTTGTGTTAATATATATGCTTTGAAAAGTCATGTAAACATTGTGTTTTGATAGTAAAATTGCAATCAACATTACAGTGCTGTATTTATGAATTCTTGAGGAATTTTCGTATTTTCTTCATACACCTAAAAGTCCTTCTTTTTGTGTATTCTGAATTCAGCGCGCGCTTTTAAACCATTAGCTGATCCTTCCCGTGTCCTTGCGCTAGCGTAGGTGACCTCCCCCTTGAGTCGTGCACGAAATGAAATGCTCCCAAAGTGTTGCACGCACTCTTTTAAAATATTAGCTGATATCCTTGCACAAAAATGGCGACCCTGTCCCGTAATCACACCAGCCCCCACCTGTGTCAAGGCTCTAACATAATTCAAACATATGGTGTCGACAATTATCGAGGCATGCATATCTTGTGTCGTCGTTCAGTCTCTCTGTTGATGTTTCATGAATCTGGTGCAAATAAACTTGTATTTGATAAATTGATATCCCGGTGTTTTTAAAGCATCAAATCTGTTTGTTAATCTTATATCCACAATGACTTGTAACTATGCTGTGATATTTTAATTGGAGATGTGCGCATTAATTTGAATTTTTGTTGTCCATACAAAATGGAGTAACGAGCTCCAAAGGTATTATCAACCTCAGCACAACATACTGAGAGAGTATTGGAGAAATGATCTACTACCTCCGTATCGAAAAAAATGCTCGAAAATTCTGCTATTTCCCCCTTCCATTTCCATATAAATAGTCTGGGTCCACTTTTCATGATCAGAAGAAAAAAGCTTCCCAGGTATATTTCTGACAGATCACGCCATCTGAACAACGAATTTGTGCGTGTAACCGAAATTTGAATATCTGAGAGTATGTTCGCACTGCTCCCTGTAATCAGAGTGGAAATTAATATAATCATACTGCTTTTCTTTTCTCTATGGAAACAGAGATTTGGCAAGACTGAGCAAGATTGGGCCAATGCCGTACAATCATAGAAACTAACAATATTCTAAGGGGGATATATGCTTCATAAGGCTTCGGAAGGCCCCCCTCCTGAGAAAACCAGAAAGCTAAAACAACAACAGTAAAACAGGAAAACAGCAGTTTTTGGTTGATCTCCGGGAAAACTTTTGCTGTTGTTTAGCGCATCCATGTCTTGTATTATCTATGTATTTGCACAGAATAAGCGCGAGACGAAATAATTGCTAAATTTATTCGAAGATAAGATTTACCCCGGGAACTTTTCCCATTTTCGGTGAAGAGGCTCCGAGTGTTATCAGAATGCACAGAACATGCAGAAACATCTATAATCAGAATTCAGTGAATTAATACGCGTTCAGCTTGGAGTGCGGTAAAACCTTTTTTAGGTTAAGAGTCCTCATGAGAGAGGTCCTGGAAAGACGAATTGCTAATAGACTTCGGCATCTTCTCTTTTCATACACTCGAAGGGCTGTTGGGCAACGTTCAACAGCTCTCCCCGTGACGATAAGAAGCCACCCCGAGTGCAAGCCAAAATTTATCATAATTCTCCGGCGTATCGTATTATCAGCCACGCGACCGAGTATCACGAGCGCGTAGTCAAGATTTCGGTTTGTGTGATTCGTGATTTTGCAGCACAACGAAGACAATTGCATGCAAAACGCTTTGATTATTCATATACGAATTTGATATCCAACGCCATCGAAATGGAACACTGTTCGGATGAAGGCTTGAATAGATCGATATTCAGCCAAGCGTCCGTCTACCCATCAGGTAAACAAGCAAGCGTTTACTGGAGTAACCGATTTAACATTCGCATTTCTTGCTGTACAGTACCAATAGGTATGAACTCGTTCATATTAAGTATTCAACTTTAATGTGTAGTCTCGTTAATTATGAATGGTTCTATCCAGAGATTAGAATTTTCTCTTCTAACAGTGAAAAACAATAGCCGGCTTTCGTCTATCAAGAGTGGTGTCACGTAAGGAGTAACCTTTTACAATTTGTCAATTTTAGGAATGGAAGCGTCTTTTTAAAGTGTCTGGATCACTTCAATATGAATGAAGACAGCAACAATTTATCTACATTTGTATTTTCCTGGAATCATCATCATCATCATCATCATCATCATCATCATCGTCATCATCGTCATCATCGTCATCATCATCATCATCATCATCATCATCGTCTGTCTGTCTGTCTGTCTGTCTGTCTGTCTGTCGGTCTATGATTGAGCTGACGGTTTTGTTAAACTTTATGTCAGTGTCAGGTTAGAAACTGTTCGACAATGACGACGACGACGACGACGACGACGACGGTGATGATGATGATGATGATTGTGAGGATATGGCGGAAAAGGGGGAGGAGGACAAGAGGAGGACGATGACGATGATGATGACGACGACGACGACGACTTAAACTTACGATTCGTCGATTCTAAATTGCTGCATCAAAAGCGCGACTTTCGTGACTCAGTAATCATAAAAAATAGCATGATTTTTTTATTAGCTACCCTGGATTGTTATCCTTATAACTCGTCATCCATTATATTAATTCTTGATTTCTATTCAAAATCAGATCCCGTTATGGTAAAATCATTTTTTTTCTAAGTTTGCGAAGTTGTTAGTATGTATGATTGGAGAGAAAGTATTCACAATGCAGAAGGCCTCCCAACATATCAAGTTTAAAATTCATGAAGGTTAAAGGTATACTGTCACCTGTTCCAATTTTGCCACAGTTACCATCAAAAGAGAAAATCTAACCAATCACAGATTTTAAGCGGGTGGCCGCTTTTTAAAAACAGCTCCCCCACATGGGCATTTCGAATGACAAGGAACGCCCCTTTGACCATATATGGGCATATTTAGATTACAGGTGACTGTATACCTTTAAGCTTGTCATTGTCAGAGGGCTGACATTGACATATCTTTAAAATTTATTTTGTTTCCTTAATTTTGTGATCAGAATATATTTGAACTTAAGAGTTATGAATGTCAGTGCTCTGACAATGGCAGGCTTAACCTTTATGAATTTTAAACTTGATATTTTTGGAGGCCAGGCTTAACCTTCATGATTTCTTTCCTTGCACATTATAATCATACCCGACGACTATACGTTCTGTATCTCACAAAACAAAATTAGGCCTTTAGTAAATGGTACTATTCTGAAGCTGCTCCTCTGCTGGAGGCGTCAACATTTGCCGGGGACACAGGGGATATGATTACAAAAAGCATTTGGAAGACGAAGTGATACACGGGTTTAACCATGGCTACTCGAAGATGAGCGTTTCATGATTGAAGTCAAGCGGAATACGTGAGTGTTTGATGCCTTACGTTCTGCGACACAACACTTACCGATGATACCACGCTTGGTGACCCATTGTTTTCATGTAGTTTCACTTACTAATGCTTTTCCATTCAATCTCTCATTATACGTGTTACATCCAGTCCACCGTGACTGTCATTATAAACAAAACGCTATTTGTTCTATCATTACGGTAGAGTTATCACCATGCAGTGTCTTCAAGTATAACAGCAGGAGAGCGACATCAGACATAGGGCTCCAACGTCGCATTTACCGGTTTCTTACCTTTCAGGTGCCTTGAAGGAAGTTTTCTTTTACATGCACTTTTCGAAATGACAACTGCTATACGATTCTCAGAGGCAGAATAGTGGCTGTCGAAAACTCTGCATAAACTCTGGCATTAGAGTCCGTCTGCCTTTGCCCTCATTTCTATAAATCGGTATACTTCTCTGATGATGTCACCGCCGCAGCTTTGACATCGTACATTTATACTGTTAGCAGGGGTCTGTACATATAGTACGATATGTATAGGTGTAATTGCATGCAAAACATATTCCAAAATATTACAATCTAAAATTCGCCTGATGCCCACTTGTTCTTCAACGCTTATAACTTTCTTTAAGATGGAATTTTTTCACATTTGCTGTTTTGCTGTTCTGAATGATAAACACATTAAACTATTATGGCACAAGAAGATGAAGATTATTACTTTGTACTTGAAGTAACTTGTGTTCCTATATATATATATATATATATATATATATATATATATATATATATATATATATATATATATATATATATTACCATATATACACACATGTATTTGTATGTGTATATATTACCGTACACACACACACATAGTTATATATATATATATATATATATATATATATATATATATATATATATATATATATATATATATATAACGCAGTAGCAATATACGCAAAAAATGGTAAACATCTTAATACATATTAAGAGTGTAAGCCTATCTTTTTACAAATGTCTAATTACAATACTCGAATACTGTTTGCTGTTTGAATACTGTTTGCCTCTTTTCATATATGTGATTGCTCCCCAGCCGCTTACGAAAAAAATACACAGTCCATTCATGTAGTCGATTCATTTAGTCTATTCTAAGACTTATAGTCGGTTCATGGACAGAGATATATACTTTGCAAAGTGCAAAAAAATGATTATGATACAGACAGATTAAACACGCTAGGAATCTAACAAAGATAAAATCACGGACCGTTTAAGTGCGGCGTGGTAAATTGATCGTGTAGGTGCTGTTCCACTCGCTCTGAAAAGTGTTTCCAATGTGCACGTAGCTGATCTCACTATGTATGTGTACTTTTTCAAGTAAATAGGCGTAAAGGACTAGGATGATAAACACATTTCAAAGTGTAATGACGTGATCTACCCATATATTATATACGACATGGAAAATCATAATCAAGGCATTAATTTTCGAGGAATTCAGGAGCCACGGATAAAGCTCCGTATATGTATATTTAGGTTACAATGAATCTGGCACTGTCACTTCTTCAAGTCCATCGGTTTGTAATCGTGACAGTATGAGACGTTGAGGACAAAATTATGTTATCCAGACCTTTCCCCCAGTCTGTCACTTTCAGTTTTCGTTGTCCCACGTATCATGATGATGTTTAACTGACTGTGAGACAAGTTCATGTGGACCTAATACTATAGGGAGATTCAGCAAGTACGATATGTAATAGTATCAAGTGGTGTAAAGTATTGTCGTATTGGCGTTATTTAATATCGCCTTGGTGGTGCCATAATTATTGACTGTTATCAACACAGTAATGTCCGGTACCTTACGGCAGTTTGCCAGACTTTCTAACACTAGTACCGCTAAACTCTTATAGTTTGTGCTAGTGGATAAAACTTTCAGGTGCACCTGTTAACTTCTTGGATTTGAAAAAGAGTCGTTGGCAAAAGACTCGATGTCTCCAACTTCATTCAAGCACTTAGAACAGAACACCATGCGAACACCACGTTGGAACTGCCTGTATTTCAAGGCGTAGATGAACGGGTTGATGGATGTATTGAGAAACCCGATTACCACGCCAACATTATAGAAAACGCCTCCAAAGTCGACAGATACCCCAAGACAAAATGCCAAGAAGGTGAGTTGGGGTATGCCCCAACACAGAGCGTATGCGACGAAAACGATTACCAGCATCCTGAGAACGTTGTTACTGGCTCGTTTCATGGAGTTATCGCGTTGGGCAGCTTCTCGATCTTGGCTGTTAACAACGGCCACGTCTGTCAGGGACTTCTGGCTCAGCGCAATGATGCATCGAGCGTAGGCTACGGACATCACCGCCAGAGGCACAAGATACTGTGCAAAGACGTTGCTCACGCCGACGAAATTCCCAAACTCGGCAGAGACCCACATCTTGGCTGCCTTGCAGTGGCCACGATCAAAGTGCTGGGTGTAGATGTTGAACGACTTGAAGATGGCGGCGACCAACCACTCGGCAGCGAGGATGATCGCAACTCTCGTGTTTGTGAACATGGTTGCGTGGTGAAGGGGATAGATGATGGCATAGTATCTCTCAAACGTGATCACCACAAGGTTGAAACTCGATGCCAGGAAACAGGTCCACAACAAGTAGGCCGACTTCCACAGGCGACACAGGATTTCGCCGGCAACTGAATCTGCTGTGTACACAAACTGCGGACCCAGATAGTACAACACCAGTAAGATCGAAGTGATGAGATCGATGGCAGCTTGGTGGACGATTAGATAGTTCGTCAATGTTCGCAGCTTCCGTATTTTGAGAAACACGATACAGACGAGAAGATTTCCCCCGATCCCTACGAAGCCGATGCATCCCAAAGTCGAGTTCAACCACTTGAGTGAGCTGGAACTAGGCAGGACACCGAGTGTATCGTTTCCAAGGGCACTGACGTTTTCTGGTGACATTTTCGAAACGTTCGGTGTACTGAAAATGGAAAACGAGAAACAAACAGGCGAATCAAACGAAATCGATCAAAACTGAATTTCATGTTTCAGTTGAAACGATGAGGTTTGACAGGGTGAAACTGAATGAAAAAGGTTAGCGAGACAAACTAGAGCAGGAAGATGGATGTGATATTAATTCGTCCAGTTTTGCCGAGGTATATATGAGCAACAACGTAAATATTGAAACAGAGGATGATAATATTCGAAAAAGTAGGAAACATGATCTCCCCGAATCTCTGAAAGCAAGCTTTTGGGAGGAGTCTGTTCTAGTACTTGCTTTCTTTGCAAGAGGGTATACAGTTTTGGATTACTCACACAGCGAAAATCAAGAAATGAGATAACAGTCTTGGATCTGCGGCACTTCGATGTTTCGTTCGTCACTGTGGCAGCATTGCATATGTGTCCGTTTTAAAGTTTGTGTTCTCAATCGAGACACGGAAAGACCTAAATGTCACGGAGAAGAGTGATGTACATTGACCAGGTTTCCCGCCCAAAGGAATGTTCTGAGGAAATCAGTTCGTGGAAAGACGGCTGATGCAGCCGGGCAGTTTCCCTAAGTATGTTGCATTAATGGCATCTTGAACGGTATAGCCACAAGGCCTGTCCGCCTCTGACGAGTGCATGGAAAGGCCCAAAGGCCCTCTGAAGACGGAAAATAAACTTAGCCATACGGACAATCCAGAATCACGAAAGGATATGCTACGATGTTTCCGAAAAACATAAAATATTGGAATAAAACAATAAATAGTGAACAAATTAATTTATGATTACTTTGATGCGAAATCACAGCCAGCTTGGAAAAACTTGTTTGTGTTTACAAAGGGGCAAAAACTAAATATTACAAACATTCAACTCATCACTGCGTCACTCATCATTCATCGTATGTAATATTGTGCGGATAATGTAGGAGGTGTGCTATGCTGCAATTTTAATTGCAGACAAAGCTCTTCTGAAAATTTAAAGGCCCATGAAATGGTCTTACACGCATAAGTTATGATCGCTGGTAATAACTCTGGACTGGACACGTTCAGTTTTTGGCAGTCAATAATTGCGCCCGTTTACGAATATTAGAGCGGGATTTGCATGTTCTAAGAGTTTGACCGCCGTCGACTTTTTTCGTCATTGCGAAGATTGCCCGATCTTTAAGTATGCATATAAGTAAAGCGTTGCACATTTACCTTAAAAGTAACAGTCAGACAGGCATCTTGAGTTTGTTTTAGGAGAATCATTTCATTTTCGCTTTTCAGTCTTTGAATATGAAAATAGAGACTACTGCCGCCTGCTGTGTGGGCCACTCTCCATCCTTGTTTTACCTGGTGCTAGTCTTGGCGGCAAAAAATGGTCGATTTGAAATGCCATGTACAATCGCAAATTTTTCTGGCCGCGCGAAGTTTATTTGTCAAAATACCGTCGTGAGTACTTTCCATAAAGTTATTCCAATGTATATATGAATGGGGATGAATAGGGGAGGGACGGAGGTCTGATAATATGTACCACTGGACTCGTTAAGTCGGGTGTCCAGTAGTGTGGTAACATCAATAGAAGGAAAGTTATGTCGCGCTTTTTTGTCACTTGGAAGGTATTACAATTCATCGTACGGTAATAGATTACTTCGACCAATCGCTAAATACAGATACATGTACTTCCTATATATGCCAGACTTTTAAACCTTCTAGTAACTCGGATTGTTTAATGGCTTATCTAGGTAAAAAAAATTCTTCCCTCTCACTGTTACCTACGGTAGCTATTTCAGAGTCACTAATTGCAATCACAGTCTTATTAAGATTCAACTTGAACCTGTTTTGGAAGTCGATGATAAAACGTACCAACTGAAAATGGTAAGATTTCCCACAATTCAGTTTCGTCACTCTGATTAATACGGATGAGGAATACACTCTGTGAGCTAATCGAATTGCAATCACTCTCGAAGATCTGGTGTCGGATAACTGCTACCCTGCAAGATTTATTTTTTCAGAAACGAAGGACCAAGGAAATGCCTACCTACAACATCCACTCGGAAAACCGAGCAAGTCCTGCATTTTATTGAGAGTATCATGCTCGTAGTAATACCAGATAAGACGCGAGCACTACATTAATTCTGGTGGCATTTATTCTTGAGCGTTTTACAGGTCGAACTAAAAGTGTACTCTTGTCCCATCATACTGTCAAAATAAAAAGAGAAGGAAGGATGGTCGTGGGGAACGTTTATGCAGATCTCTTGGTCGTCAGGGAACCTTACTCGCTTGGCTTGGCTCGAGGTACACGGGAACTTAAGCTGGGAAATACTGGGGAAACTTATGTACTCACACGGAGACAAAGATATACGGTGGTTGGCAATTTTACTGCTAAGGGAGAGACACCAGGATGCCAGCATATCAAATTGTAAAGAAGTGTTCTTGCTGTTCAGAATCAGGAAAAAGGGAACTTCAGACCACAGTACGCGTAGATGGAGTAAATATATAGATCAGGCGACACAGGAATTTACGTTGCGCTCGGAACTTTATTTCCCCAGGTCAGCCTGACGGCTGCCTGGGGCAACTCTTAGCTCCGAGAGCCTGGAGATATGCTCACTCCAGGGCCCCAAAAGTCCGACTCTCAAATTTACAATACTTTGTCGACAAGAAAACTTGCCAACGCTAGTTTCACAATGATTAATACGTAGTATGCATGAGACATGTCACAACACCATTGTTTTGAATCCAAGCTGTGAAAATATGAAAAGTGATACTTAACAGCTACAGACTTACTACAGTTCTGATAAAAGTTCGACTACATTGTCTTTTATTGTCCAACCTTGCGTGAGACATTCCATGCATAATCATAGGAATTCACGAGACACGCGGGTGCCTGGAATGGCGCTGCCATTGAATTTACACAAAAGAGACTTGAAAATGTAATTTGCCGCCAATTTTGAAGAATTACACCTCCGGTAAATCGTGAGAATTCAAGCCCAAGTGGCGAAATGTTGAAATTTGGCAAATTACTAGAATGAAGATTTACAGTAACCGGTACAAATTATAGAAACATGACAATACACTGGAGATTTCTTTCAAACTCAGTCTTGTGTGGAAGCGGTTATTCAAGAACTAATGCAGTGATTTCCGCCTCGCGTGCTCTGCTGATTTAACAGACAACAAAAAACTTTTTGTACATATACTAAAATATCCCACGTTTCCGGAATAGAGAATCTTTTGTAAATATTTTACATCGATAAATTACCCGCTGTAGGTGCTTCGCTGTCTTCATAAGAAATCCGTATCAAGTGTCAAAACACTGCGTTTGATTCTATTCATGAATATAAGATATCTGCATGCATATTTGACGATATTCGATGGCGTTTGTCACGACGATGGATAAGAAATCACAGGGACCGGGTTCAGATTTAGCTGAAAGTGCTACAGTAACTTCAAATCACCGGCGGGCGTTTAGTAAGCAGATTTCAAAGACTCTTTTAAAGTCACAGAAACTAATGAGCCGAAAATATGCCTCGAAAAACCCTTCTGTCAAATTTGTCTGTCAACAATTCCAACGCATGCGTAGACCGGCCACCCTTGACATACTTGAAATGTAAATATTCTCTGTAACGTAGTAGGCGCCTCGAAATTGAAATGCTCAAACTCTCCGTAAGAAAACTTTCAAACTTTCCCTTCCGAAATCAAGAATGAAAATCAGGGGTCACCGCGCTAACTTTGGTACTATAGAGAAACTAGTAACCCAGTATTTACCGACACCTGAAATTCAAAATGGCCTCCAGCCCTATGTTTAACTCTATGGAGAATGATTCAATCTTCGATTTTCACAAAAATAAGGCAGTGAAAACCTTACTTACAACATAAGTTTCAAAATGGGCCACACAAGTTGTAGACCAAAACGGTATCGTAAAAGTTTAAGAGTCAGGATATCTATCCCCGAGGAGAATTCGACCTTAATCAAAAAAACAGTACTTCAACATGGGAAAGTTTCACTTAGACATCCGGAATTTACAAGACGAAGCGTCATCGCGGCACTTGAACAATTCTGCGATTCTACGAATTTATTCTGTGAATCTAATGAACTGCTACTGCATCATAAACCTGTAAAGGACTGTAACGACACACGCGCGAAAAATGCCAAAATCACAGTTAATGTAGAAAACATATCTGAGGAAACTATTTGTAAACGGAGTGTTCAAAATAACGGAGCTAACTTTTTTATTTCAAAGAGTTCTTGGAAAACTTAGTTCCCTGCGGTAAGGCCAAACAGTGACATTTATCCAGTTCGCACATCAAAACAGATGTAGATTAGGATATACGAAAGGTTAGGTTACATCTGCCGGAGGGTTCAAGGATCTACACATGTGTTCTATATACGGTACGTTGCGTATTTAAAATTAACGCTGCATTTCGTTCGTCTTCAAGTTTGTAGCCCAAAACAACAATTTGCATTTTTCAGGCTGTAAGAAGCCTTTGCAATCACTAGAAATGTGTATGACTGTCACTAAATGTTGCATTAGCAGACGACAAGATTAATTACGGATATTTTATTCGAGAAAGACGGGTTATTATTAGTAAGCTAGCTAACTTGGGCAAAAGATTTGCACACTTGGAAAAATGTGATCGATAAGGTAGTTAGTGTTATGTTCTTCTTAACCACTGGTATAATTATAAACTTCTGTAATGCTTGCCATTTACCAAAGCCAATCTCCGTAGGAAGGGTCGAAAGGCGAGTATTTCGCAAGGGCGTCAGCAATGAGAATCGCAAAGTAGGCTATCTTGCACTGAATCCGGGCGACATGTACATTGCCCAAGATAGTACAGACAAAAACGGAAAAAAAAACATGTCGATGTTTTTCGATGTTATTACTGTTCTGAAAAAGAAAAACTGGGCTTGACATCGACATAATGGTGGGAAAAACACTTTTACGCAGTCAATTGTCATCCGAGATTTTACAGTACATTTATAAGCCGCACAACATTAGACACGGAACAAGGATAGTGCAGAACCAGTCGCTCTCCCGCTATTATCTGCATCTAAAATTCTATATATATTAGAGCAGAGATTTCTGAATAGATAACGTACATGTCCCCTCTAAAGGGAGCTAATATAAGGAGGAAAACTACGACAAGAAGACATTATTTTTTATGATTTGAAACTATGGTTCATGACTGTCTGCTCATCAGCTATCGAGGTCACGGGATGATATTTAATATTGCCAATTAAAGTTGTTTGTTGAGGCCTTCTTACATGAGCTCAGCTCGCAAGTTACAAAATTTTGTTCTATAATTAGTATTTATCACATGGGAAATTGTGAAGGTCTGTCTAGACTGGTTTTGGGCACTTGGTGTGGGAGAGTCCCATTCATTTCTGTCCAGTCATTACTTGCATGTCGAAATTTCAACTATGACAATGATGTTGATCATGGTAACGATGCTACTATTGTTAATGATAATAGCCATCATCATTTCTAGTACCGCCAGTACTTGCATCAGCATTATCGTCAGCATTCTCCTCGTCGTCGTCGTCATTGCTGCCGTCATCATCATCATCATGTAAAATTTACAGACGTTCGAACCTTAATAAATATAACACGCTATTCCAAGGCAAGTGATTCAACCTCGTAACGCGAGAGATACACGTAGTCAAGCAAAAACACGATATGTGGGCAGCTGGGATCATTTCGATGCGGACACATTACACGACTCGCCTAAAAACACCTCATGCATGAAAGTTCTTCGGTGCGCAGTATGCCTGACATAGTGTCCATATCACAGTTGTTTCCACGCACCTTTTAGTTCGACGCGAATCACAGCTTAAGGTAGGACGCGCCTCGAAGGTGAAAAAGTTAAATCTTTTACTCAAACTTTCCGTAAGGAATATTTCAACCAATTTCTTTCAAAATCAGAATAAAAATTGGGGTCACCGTGCAAAATTTGGTATTATGGAAACAAATTACCCAAGATTTACGGATATTTGAAATCCAAAATGGCTCTATGGAGAAAAATAAAATTTTCGATTTTTCGAAAAACTAAGGCAGTGAAAAGTTTTCTTACACCAAGAGCTTTACGATGAGCCTCTACAAGTTACAAGAATTGTAAACGTTTGAGAGTCCGAATATCATATTTTGGTACTAGAAAAACACATCACAAAAGATTTACCGATATTTGAATTTGAAATTCAAAAGGGCTGCCATATCTGTGTTAACTCTATGGTGAACAAACAATTTTCGATTTTCGAAAAGCTTTGACGTTGAAAATTTTTCTTACACCAAGAGCTTTAAAATGAGCCCTCACAAGTGGTATCAGAAAAGAATTGTAAAAGTCCAAATATCTGCCCCGAGGGGCATTCTAACTGAAACTTTGGGGTTACAGACACAGGGTCTATGCTAGGGAGTAGCGATATACGTGAAGCGAGTTTGATCAAATAGGTGTTATGTCATTTATATCTTCAATAATGAAAAAATGGATTAATTATCAAAGAAACTATAGAGCCCTAAGTTAGTTGTCTGCGAAGCTGTAGCTCAAACTTTTTGTAACTACCGGCATCCCAATGCTAAAACCAACTAATTTTTTGGAAAAAAACTAGGCCAAGTCACCTTCAAAACTGTTAACGAAGGCAGATTTGTAAAGGTAAAGGACGATAGAAGGTTTCAGTGAAAGATAATCATAATGAGTGATGTTGCACAGATAAAGTCTTTTCTTTTAGCATGGAAATAAAATGGGGATTGGATGACGGCGTAATTAGGGGCATTACCCTTCTGACAGTGGTAAGTCTTATTTAAACCTTGTTAATAATTTAAATTGAAAAAATATCAGATTCTGTATTGTTACATTTAATACGGCTCGTAGAGTTCATCAAATTATGCCCCAATTCAGCAACGGTTATACATTATTGAGGTGATGTTCATACAACGTTTGAAAAAGATTCGGTGCTCAGCTTTTTTACCGGTGTGTAACCCAAATCCGAAATCAATTATGTCACGTTTTCTACTCCTGAAGGCTATGGAAGAGAAATATTACCTGGCAACTGAGTTTAAAACGTATGTAAAAGTAAACTGAGAACTATGACATGGTATTGAATGATAATTCATGAACATGTATAGTGTAAGATTTGTTACACAATATGGATACTTTGTTCCAATTAATACCGACTGCACATTTGTGGTTTAACTGTCTCTGCAAGTTGTTATCTGAATATCCACCATAGGTGCTCTATAGTTTCACAGCAGTTTTTGTACGTATACGTCCATTTTTCATGTCTGCCAGTCTCTGTTTCTCCTCCACATTGTGTCTGTTTCTCCATCTGCCCGTCAGCTTGTCAATCCTTCTGCACTATCCCATATATATATATATATATATATATATATATATATATATATATATATATATATATATATATATATATATATATATATATATATATATATATATATATATATATATATATATATATATATATATATATATATATATATATATATATATATAAGCTTATGTATGTATAGCATTGTCCTCATCGGAAACTACAGTCCTGATGCTATAGGCAGAGCGTTATAAATAATAACATAAATTACTTCAAGTATATCAGCACATCTGTTTCTCAAGATACATGTACTTACAACCTATTAATGGATCATATATATATATATATATATATATATATATATATATATATATATATATATATATATATATATATATATATATATATATGAAAGATCCCAGGATGCATCCTGTGTGTACCTTAAATATCTGATATTCAGATACGAGAGAAAATATCACGGCAACACAATGCCCTAACTTTCTTGTCAGGTGGAGTTAACTCGAAATAGATAATGGAACAATAATCGTCAATCTTCAGTCAGAAGAATAGTATAAATGATATGATTTCTTTGATTTTTTATTTATCAGAAAAACAACGGACACATTGAAGTATTGTCCCTATAGATGTATTTGCTCTTGTCGTGCGATTTGCAAAACATTTTTGAGAAACGGAAATAACGACATGAGACATCGTCAATTGGCATTGTTATCACTGCTGGTCGCAAATTAGTTAAATTTGTGCATACGTCTCCTAAGGTAGGACGGAACTTTAGCGTTGACTGGGTGGTGATGATGACATGCTGGCATATCGCACGTACTAACTGTATTGGATACAAAAGGTTATGGTATTTAGATAAGGACAAACGAGCCGCAATTGAATTGGACGTTATTTTGGTCAGTTGTTACTTGAGAGGCCAGGTATACTGAAGTGGTAGGGATCTTTGAGCGCGTGCTGAAAGGAACTTCGTCGTTGACAAAAATATATCTTGGGCGTGCTATCCTATTTCATTGACAAAAGAAAGATGAAACGCACACTTTCTACCATAACATGTCGGAAAAGTATATGAAAATCAATTAGAAAATCTGAAAAAAGTACTGTAGCGGTGTGTACTAACCAAGCAGCTCTATCGGTCGTGCGTTATTTACATAAATTTTAAATGTATGAAATGTCACTTCCATTCAAAATGGCAAAATAGTGAGTGAATTGGATCCCCTGTTCGTTCGGATCCCTATATTAAAAGGTCATCGTGTAGTTGCGACCTTTAACATTTAAGTCGTGATGCACTTCTTACGGACATGTTTTTTTTTCAATTTCGGATTATAATAATGCTATTATACACAAAGTGAAATTCCCTCCCAATCATTTAATACAACAACAAAATATAGATAAAAAATACATGTTCAGGATTCATTTAGGGTAGTAGGCGCCTCGAAAGTGAACGACATAAAGTTTTGCTCAAACTTTCTTAAATGAACCTTTCAACCATTCTCTAACCAAATCAACAATAACAATTTGAGGTCACTGTGCAAAGTTTGGAACTAGCGAAACAAACTGCCGAACATTTTGCCATCCCTGTATTAACTCTATGGGGGAAAATTAAATGTCATATCTTCGAAAAACTAAGAAGATTAAAGTTTTACTTTCTCTAAGAGCTTTAAAATAACCCCCAAACACATGCACACACACACACACACACTGACAAGTGGTAGATTAGAAAATAATTGTAGAAATTGAAATTTGAGAGTCCAAATATCTGTCTTCGAGCCGCGTTCTACCTTTAACATCGGTTGACATTATCAGATTTTCAGGGGTGCGAGGCAATTGTGAAGACATTAATAGTAAACATCAACCACTTTCCTGTAGTACGACAGATGTGTCACAAAGAAGAATACTAAACTTAAAACAAATACTTGGAAAACACCATTCCATGTAAGCAGTGTTCATACTGACGCAAACAATTTTGTTTTAGTACCAGGGTTTTAGGTAGGATTTTTTATGCGTAGAAATGTACATTATGGACGGAGACAAAAGCGGGGCAAAGGCCTGGCCCGGAGGAGCGTATGAAAGGGTGTGTTCCCCGTATAGTATGAACATTTTGAAAATATTAATCAATTTTGATTACCCTTAGGTACAGTCTTCGAAAGAAAAATGCTCTAACTGCGTTCAGTTTTAGAAAAAACACTCGGAGGGGGAGAGATATCCTCTTCTCCTATGATAATTTTTAGAAAAACTTAATAGGACTTGATGCCCTTCAGTGCAATCGTTTAAGAATGAAAATTATCGAAAATATTTATTCTGTTTTTCAAAAACAAAAAATGAGAACTGACAGGGAAGAGTGTGAGAGGGGTATCCCTTGTCGTGCGTCAATTTTGAAAATGATTGTAACCAATTTTGATGCACTCATTGGTACGATCTCAGGGAGGTAATTGATTTAATACACGTACGCTCTCTTTTTCCAAAACAAAAGCTACAGTATAGGTTCTGGGGCAGAGGATGAGAGGTTATATCCTTCTGATATGCCACTTTTGAAGAAAAAAAATATCAATTTTTATCCACTATGGTGCAATCTGAGAGAAATACATGTCACACGAAACATGTCATGATTTCAAATACAAAAATACGATAACTCCACGGGTAAAATCGAACTGCTGTTTTTGGTGAATTAAGATACTAAAACAAGAGTGAAAGACATCAGCGATCATGGGGAAAGCCCTACGCAGCTCTTGCTCAACGTCATCAGACGTACATGTACACATACTAAAAATGATATTCACAGGACGATTTTCTACTCGACTCATCCCAATAGTAAACAGCTGGCAATTCGTCTTTTTGGTCTCCCTATCACACGTACGTAAACATGTATTTTAGTCAAGCATATACTATACGCAATGATATTGTCGCTCATGAAGTCAGGCTTACTTGCAGTCACTGATATAACGGTGATGGCTTACTTCGAGCACTAAATTCGATTTTAAAGCACATGAAGCGACGTTGTGGACAACTTAACAAAAGATTGCCAGTTTTGTCGAGCCCAGACATACACTATTTTCGTTCACTATCCGATATCCTGTGATAATTTGCAAAGCCATTCTCAATTTCCACGCTTTCTCCTAAACCATAGCAGGCGAAAATGCTGTTACAGCCGTCCAATAATACCAGCTGCCGTCTTCTAATGAAAACCGCTGAATTTACAAGTAGTTGCACTGCCACACAAACCGAACACTCTGGTTTTATTGGTGTACTGAAATCTTGACGTTTGGACATACAACGGGGACCTTTGCACATTTTAAGCAAACACACTGGTTTGAAACAACTTCATTTAATACTGAGGATAAGTGCATAGTCATAAAGTGGGGTGTATATAGACTACTGTAAAGTCAACATAAACTCTAATGTATAATATTGTTATTGTGGACGATATGTGTCTACATTACTTCATTTGTCAACGATTACTATGTCGGCTGGAGATCTACAGGTTCTCTTGAAAAGTCAAAGTTTATTTATTTGTTGTACTGGATTACGGAATAAAAGTTTGAGAGAATGAAGAACCTGTCGCTAAACGATTACTAGGTAAAATATTTTGAAAATACAAGATCATGAAAAATTAAAATTTCACAGTTAGATTACAGACCGAGGGTAAGTGGTCGGCAATCGAAAATTGATGTTGTTGGTCGATTAAGATTAAGGTGTTGCTAAGGTGTTGACCAATCAACTACAGCCTTCCCAATCGCTCGAGTCCGCAACGCACATTCTTTCGCCCAATGAATTTCACCATATACGCGCGCGTTTACTTTACGATATCGCGATCGAATTTTTTTCGTTGCAAATGCAAAGAGGGGCCCGAAACTCTTGAACTGAGATGAGAATGCAGCTGTTAGTACACGCCATTTTTACAATACTTCGTTACGTATCATATTTCTGGAAATCCGAATATATAAAATAATCTATTACTAGCAGTTAACATGCTGCAATTTTTCGTCTAGTTATTCTATTTGCTTGTGAATTCCCAACTTTCAACGAGTGTGTTCCGCTGACTTGCAAAATGTTCATTAGGGACCCATGATGCTCTTTTCTTGCGTGAAAGAGCAAATTTTTGGTTCGCTGGTTAAAGCCGCAAGCACGTGCCTTTCCATCCATGACCATTCGATTACTAGTTAAATATCATCTTGTGAATCAAGATGTCAAGTCATGAATGTCACAAAGGGTTCTATTTTTGCAAAATGGGTATTATTTACACCTATAAATCACTGCAACGTCGATTTACCAGGATATATTCGGTACATACACGTCAGCTATATAGCACAACCCCATACACCCGTCGGACGAGATAAAAGTGGCACCATGCCTCTACAAAGCTTCAAAGCCAACACAAGTGTTTGCGAATATCGGTTTGCTCAATGTCTTTGATTTACGACATGGAACTTTCAAGTTTTCAATCCACTGGCGAGGAGTTTTTTACACGGCATTGGTTACTTAACCCTAATACTGGCACACTACCCTCAACGTTTGTATGTTTGTTTATGATTTGAAAAATAACAATCTTTCTCATGCAGTTGAACACTATTTTGAGATTCCAAAGCACTCCTATCCAACACGTTTAACACAAGTTGAAAAGTTTCGTATTCCAGGCTCAAATTTGACAATTTCACAACATTAGGTATGCAGCTGTGAAACACTGGAATTCCCTGCCTAGCTATCTCAAACAATTGTCAAGTAGACAAGTTTTTAAGTCCCCATTGAAACATCACTTACTGAATCTACATTAAAACTGTGTTTGTTTTTATCCTCCATCACACTAAAGCTTGTACTGAATAATTATTAGTATACTCAGGGGCCATGAACTCGACTAGTCCTATTAGACTATTTTCATGGTCCCCACCAGATTATACGATACTGCAATGTTCTTTCTTTTCTTTCTTTGACTTTGTACAACTTCAACAAGACACCGTTTCTTTTCATTTTCATTATTGTACAGACTGTGAAGCATCTCACTGGAGAAATAAAGCATTCGAATACTATCGCGTGCAATTACCATAAAACAGAAAGGATAACCCAGTTGTTCACAAACCCTAAGGAAAGTATAGTGAGAGCTGTCGACCTTTCAAATCTGCAATTTATGAAAATGAGATTGTCAGATTGCAGGTGATGAAATTAATTCCTACTCATGTCAACGAAAGCTAGACCAGGATGCAAAAATGACTTAGTTTTGGGAATATCCTAAAAGGCGAACATAAAATTGATAGAAAAAGTCAAGATTTCACATCCATACACGGTAACACAGGGTGATGGAATGCCTTACCTACTGGACGATATCGATGCGGTATTGATGTCTGATGCGTTGCGCGGCAAAGAGCACAAACTGCACTGGCTCGACAGAAGAGATGTTATCATGGGTGGTTGCTGTTATATTTAATATTCCTGGAAGACCTTTGATACGGGGGTGTCCACCACTGTCACGACTTTAGAGAACTTCTCCCTGAGGAAATCAGTTATAGAAATTTTCGAAGATATACACAGGTGAGTCAGAAGAGTTTGAAAGTACTGAACTCGAAAATGTCTGACTGAATAGATGTCACACTTTTTCGCTATGTCAAAACATTTCCAAAATATGACTTGACTCCCCCGGAAGGATAAATGTTCATAGAGCTGGGCGCAACGTTCGTAACCTTGGTTACTGCAACTGATATGTGCGTACGATAAGAAAGCAGACACGGAAGCCACATGTGTGCTATCTTTTCTGCCAAGATGAAAACTTGAGAAGGACTTAGTCCAGTAGCTCGGGGGCGTTTAATCCCCCAAGTTTGACAGTTGTGTATACGGGATTTAAAAGAGTTAGTCTGGCAGACGTAAACGCGCTTTTCAAGATAACCCGCAGTCGTCGTCGTCGTCCGAATACCTTTCGGCTCGTTTGCGAGATGACTGTATCCTCTCTTTAGAATCACGCTTGTCTTGCAAAGCTCACAAGGCAGGAAAAGAAGCACGAATGAAAAGGAAAATCTTTCCTTGTACTTGACATTTAGCATCAGTGATGCTATGATGCGATTTCTTGATTTTTCTGGCAGTTTCAGCTTCGTAGTATTACCGTAACGATCACATTTTGCAACTTTAGGGATACGGCGTGGAGTCAAATCTCATTCACAGAGTCTATTAAATCGAGTGATATACGGTTTAAAGGCAATGCATGATGTGATAGCCATGTGTTTAGAACTGTTGTGGCGGGGGTTTCGTTGCGCCATACACCTTTGAAGGAAAAACGGCATGAGTTACAGGGTTTAAAGTGATGTGCGTGCTGATCGCAAAGAAATCAATATTTCAGCCTCGGCTATAACGTTAAAAAGGGCGGGTTCTCTTCCCCGTTCAATCTTAATGTTTTGTAAATACGAGAGGACCCATAAAACCTATAGTGCGTACTAAATTGACAATTACGGTAAGCGGTGTGATCGTCAGTCGCCCGTTCCTATATGCTATCGATGCTGATGCAATTCGGTCGCATATGACTCACGCAGTTTTATTGAAGAACGGCTGCATTGAAAATCGTGCTGTGCCTCGAGTTTCCTGATGGACGTTTTCAGACGAAGAAACACAATACGAACCAATGTCTACATTTACACAAAGTACTTGCTACGGTTCTTGCATGGCGTAGTTTTCAGGGTGGCATTTTTGTTCCACGGTATCTCTCCATTAAATCGCGGACGTCAGCTATGGCTATAAAATTACTTTCTAAATGCTGCAAATTAACAAGTAGATCGTGAAAGGGTTTAAGAAGTAAACGGGTACTAAGTTGAATACATCTTAATGATTTTCAGAGTGAACTTTAAAGTTATTCGTCCGGGAACTTCATTTGTACATTTGTAATACGAGCTTTCCGGGTGTTTCTGCAAACCTTTCCGAGAGAGAGACTGATTTGCACCTGGAGAGACGTGAAGAACAAATTGCATTCTTAAGCGCCCCGGGGACAGATATTTGGACCCTTAGATATTTTAACTACTTTTCTGGTCTACCACTTCTTGGGCTCATTTTGAAGGTCCTGGAGTACGACAAATTTTAACCTTCTCAGTTTATTGAAATTGGAATTTTTTTCATTTTCCCCATAGAGTTAACGCAGGAATGGTGGCCATTTTAAATTGCATATATTGGTAAATGTTAGGTAATTTGTTTATCCAGTACAAAAATTTGCATGGTGAACCCTGATTTTTATTCTTGATTTGGTGAGAGAATGATTCAAATTTTCAATAAGGAAAGTTTGAGCTAAACTGTAAGTCTTTCGAGTTTGGTTGGATCAACATCATGATTGGATAAATAACACGCCGCGCTGACGAGTTTTGATTATTGCATGATCGTGCAATTGAATGTTATCAGTTGAATGAATTTACTCAGCAATGGATTCGGGCTTAATTGTGCCCAAATGACTTCCGCTCTGGAAAATGTGATGATAAAACACTCTGTTCAAATACACCTAACAGTTTGGTAAGGTTTCATAGAATACTGGAACAGGGTTGCTGGAAATTAAAATTACTAACTGTTCTGAACATGATCAGGTATTTCAAAACAGAGTATAGACGGTGACTTGGCATGATGCTTATACACGGTCCAAATGGCGTAACCGTATAGAGTGTGTGAGAAAAAAATCGTGCCCTACATCCAGCAACCCTCGGCTATATTGTTTTCTATACCCTACCACAGACAAATATGGACAGACTGGAAACGCATTATGCCTTTTGTTCCATGGTCGTCTAGGTAGACTATGGCCTTTTCATAATAAAATGAGCTTCACAGGTGTTAGATTTTTTTTGAGACCTTTGTTCGTGGTTGATAATTGCACGAGATTATGCAAAAAGTACGACGAGATGGCATCGTGCTGCCAGTCGCGTAGCAACCATAGTTACTTTGTGAGCTCTCAGGCCAGAAACACCGTTTCACGCCAATCAAAACATAACACGCCAGCAGTTTCATAAACATGTCCTACCTTGACGCACGTGTAAAAGACAGTATGACTGACCGTAAACCATTGAGTAAAACCAGACAGTATCGATAAAAGACTTTCAAATTTGGTTCAAACACACTCATTATACATTCATAAAAATATGAGAGGAATTTTTAAAACGGTAAAACTCACTTTCCTGAAGCTCAAAACACTCCCGTTTTCGCCAGCACGTCAATTCCGCTCAGCACCACACGACAACAACAACACAAACTTTGCCGAACATACTTTCGCTTAACAATTGGCGAAAATCCGAAAATTACCGAAGGATGCATGGTCGGCACTCTTCGGAAAAGAGAGGCGAGAGCAACCTGAGGCGAGGCGAACATGGATGGGTTACGTAACCGCTTCACGCCTTAAACAATACCCGTTGCGAGTCTGTTTGTCTGTGGTCACCATTAGTAGCTTCACGTAAAGCGCGCTTACATGCCACATTAAGTATCGATCTTTGTAGTAGTAGCGACCAGTCTTTATGCATTTTATACTTTAAGCCCGTCAGTTTTCAACAGAAAAAAAGATCCTATAGTTAGTCTGACCTATATTGTAAGAATGACTCCGCCAACATGTATGTTCGCCACCCATCAATACTCATACATACATACATACATACATACATACATACATACATACATACATACATACATACATACATACATACATACATACATACATACATACATACATACATACATACATACATACATACATACATACATACATACATACATACATACATTGCTATCAGAATGTAGGGATTTTCGCAATTTTTATCATGGAAAAAATGTTGCTCTAATAAATTTCACTTTGTATATATCAACTATGCTGAGCCCGTTGCTGATTGATTCTTTGATTCACAGTTGAAACCGAACAAGTTGAATTACGGATCAAATAATTTCATGCACCACTAGGCATTACCCATATATCGAGTAATGAGAGTTAACGATAGTGCTCCAGATTCACGGTTGATAAGCAGAGCTAACCTAATAGAGTCTTCAACCCAAGGCTGGCAATACTTCATGTACAATGTAATGCCCAATGTTATTGTTGATAACCGAATTCTTGTTGTTCGGACCAAAATTCACGTGTCATCCATAATTTTGCAAATCGTGCACAATCAGCTGCGTTTGCAAGACTGACACTCTTGTATTTCAAGATAATGTAACGAGACAGATGAAATCATACATTTGTTTTCTGGAACGAAAATTGTGAAAATCCTGTCAAATGTACAACTATTATCCTTTAAGTTCCAACATCACCGCGTGACTTATTTCAAAGTTAAACTCATGCTCATCAATGTTAGGCAGACGAATGTTCCCCCTTTAATGATTGCTTATTATGAGTTGATTTGCATAGTCGAACAATGCTCCTTAACACACTCTGCATGAATTAACACATTTATTATGAAACTGAGCACAATATGGTCATGTATAGCATAGTAATATTGATGCAACTTATGCTCCTTGTTCAAAGCGACAATATTTCAAAACATTTTGATACCTTTTCACGATTGAATGGGGAATTCATTACTGGGAAAATAGTTGACAAGCTATGCAATACGATACGATTTTCATTACGATGCGACATGTTTTGACTACTAGTAAAAAGAGTTAGCTGATTAGTGTATGTTTACCATATTGAAATTACAGTACTTGTATTCAGATCTCTCCTTACTTTTTATTATGAACAGATTTTGAAACATTCGCGCACCTGGCGTGAGATTTCAGGCCCATCGCACGTCGCCTGACAAACCAGGCAATGCTATTGTTAGATCGAACAGTTATGCTTTGTATATACCCATGATACTTGAAATGCAATGGATAGGCTAGTGTACGAAGTGGCGACCGATGACATTTAAAATGGGATGCATCTAATATACCGTTGTATGGTCCAATAACGGCTTTATAAAACATAATGAGGTTTCCTCATAGTGTTTTTTGTTAGTTTGTTTTCTTCTTTGTGGATTAGAAACATTACACTTTTTAACCTTCGTTTAAAGCTCGAATATTGTCAAGCTGAAGTACATTATGGACATTTGAAGACCGACATTTGACATCCAGTTTCATCATCTCATCTTAGGGCATACTATATAAACTTTATCAAAGAGAATTATTAATAGGATTATTGAGCTGTACTATCCTTTGACGACAAACGTTACATGACCAAAATGTCAAAGAAATCTGTCGGTTTTGTCAAAGTAAACTTTATCCCGAACAATAGTCCTAACATGTTAATTGATGTGTTAGTGAATAGATCCCCTTCTTAGGGCACTTTCCAGTTTAGCAACACATGAGGTTCGTGTAACCTTGCATTCTATACCACACATAATAACATCGTAAACAAAATCATTGAAAAATTATGTTTCACATATACGCCCTCAACATTTAAGATTCTCAAATCTATGAGTCCATAAGGTAATTTGTTTGAAGTTTCTTCGCTTAGTTCCATACTTATACATGTAATGCATAAAGTGACTGCTGGTGAAATCAAAGCAGTTGGATCTGTGGCATGTCGTCTTTGATTACGGATATATTGGTTTTCATCGTGTCACCGGTCGTGGGGAATGATAATGAAAAGATCTACGTGCATACTGTTGAGAGCGTGTTTGTTTTATTGGGAATGACACTGCAAGCAGAAACACAGTCCATATAAACACAGTAAATGCTGAAATGGATAACGAGGGAATGTGCATGCGCGATCTTACACACTGCTGCGTCGCAGGTCTTTCCGCGAAAAAAATGTATGTTCCTGTTACCGCTTGAAACCCTGATAAACTTTCGTGAGGGAGGGGGATACGGAACAATTAATTTGTTAATAGTTTGAAAGATTCATGGAGTCTTCATTAGGATTTTCAAGTGTCCATTTTGTCCTCGAGGATTACTTTTTAATGAGTACTTCAATCAAATTCCGTATGCTCATTGCAAGAAGGATTTACGTAAGATTTCATGGTTCGACTCAAAACGCTTGGATACACCGTTTTACTTCCGTAAACAGCAAAAACGCCGCAAATGTCATTAAGTATTAAAGACAGAAGTCATTAACCGGCAGATCGCCTACCGTGCTGCGGTAATTTTACTGGGTCCATGCATGTACATAATTTTAAAAAAACCAAAACTTGTTTTGTCTGCGCGACTCTTGTCCAAACGTAATAACATAACGAGCATACGTATACATACGCACATACGCATACATACACACACATACATATTCATACATACATACATACATACATACATACATACATACATACATACATACATACATACATACATACATACATACATACATACATTCCATCAATCTACCCATCCATCCATCCATCCATCCATCCATCCATCCATAGATACATACATGAATGCATGCATGCATGCACGCACGCACGCGCGCACACGCGCGCGCACATCCATTCATCCATCCATCCATCCATCCATCCATCCATCCATCCATCCATACATACATACATAAATACATACATACATACATACATACATACTTACATACATACATATATACATACATACATACACACACCATACATACATACATACATACATACATACATACATACATACATACATACATACATACATACATACATACATACATACATACATACATACATACATACATACATACACACACATATGTGAATAAATATCTTTGAATAAAACACTTTGAATCGTAATTGATCAGATGCAGATTCTTGGATAATGGGCAAATCAATCTATAGAAAGTGTTATGGTTACATGAGAACAGATCCTTTGCGGCAAAATCGTTAAACCTCATCAAATACTGTGGCTCTCGGAATCCATCTTTTTTCTCCACAACGATGCATAATGTAATAAATACCTTAAGACTAGAAATCTGATTTGATTTGTGTAGTGAAAGAATGAAATTTGATACAAAGTGTGCTGCACCAAACTACGCGCAATTGGTCAAGTGTATGAGATGCGGAGAACGTCTCCTAAAGCAGAGGAATTATCAACAGAAATTGTAAACAGAATTGTCCGTACCGCCACGGATAGAAAGAAAGGGTGGTCAACTGGGATGAAGTAAGAATTTACACCCCATTTTATTCATTTATCTACATGAAGCGAAGGAAAAATTAACCATCCATGTAACTAAAGTATGACCCTGACCTATATATGAACTCACGCACGCGCAGCAGTGCATTGTCCTGAACTAAGCGGGGAAATTCCCTGCTGAGCATGTTTATACATGTACGGGAAATTCCGTGTGAGTCATCACCATCAAACTAGCCTATATAAAGGAGCTTTTACCCCGTTGTCAGTCAGTCGCGGAGTCTAGCTGATGTGAATTTTTTCTACTGCATGACTGAGGTCTGAACTCGGAGTTCCTATCGGTGCGAACTTGTTCACCCGATAGATAAAATTTTAGTAATTTCCTCTGAACTTAAAATATGACGAAAGACCATTACTTCAAACAAAATGAGACGTTTCAGATGAATGGTACTGATATCTAAAGTGTTCACTCTTTTATCTCTACGTACAAATGTAGTTCCTAAGTCGTTCTCTATTCTATTCCCACCAACAAAACATTCAATACTCATTTCATTGCGATCTTTATCAATACTTATGATAATATCACAAGTTGTTCTGTTATCTGTTTTCATAGCATAATATCCAACCAAATCGTCAAATTCATCTCCAGTAGCTAACTTTACACATCTAATGAGAACTGTACCATGTTGAAGTATTTTCATATTATCAGTCATCTGTTGATTTACAGTCTGTAAAGTGAGAACAGCTGCCTCATCACCGACACTTTTCAGACCCAGTTTCTTTAAAGTTGTGTCCCAAAATAATCTTACTGGAACTCCGCTAGCTGTATACGAGCAATAATTCTCCCCTCGTTTATCCACCTTCTTAATGTATTATCTGCCTTCATTATTGTATTAAGAGGACTAATTTTAAGATGAATTGGTATACCAAGAAGTGCAATGTATGGATTCGTAGGAGTAAGCCAACTACGAAAATCTAACAATTTATATTTGTTTACATTGCTATCAAAATAAATCACATTCGGAGTTCCTGGTGGTTCAGCAACACCTCCTGCAATTTCACTATCCAATATATCTAAGATGTTACGCGGCACATTATAAGGCATGAATTTCTGACTAGCCGAATCCCATGTCAGAGCAAAAGGAGTAGAATCATTCGAAGCCTTTGTGGCGTCAATTACAGTTTCATCAATGTCTTTAAGTTCGGAAAATTCTACAGCATGCTCGTGGGATTGCACCGCGGCATTGGCTAAAACGAAATATTTTTCGCGGTCTTTATAACGAAGGACGTAATCCTTATTATGATTAGCAGCCATCTTAGTATTATTGTTAACTTTAACATCACTCAGATCTTCGAGCTCAAGATTTTGCATACGAATTGTACCTAGACCGAAGCCACTTGGATCAGACATACTCCGTAGGGACCTATATACAGTGAAAATTAAATAATACCTTGTAATATACAACTAAGATCATGGCTTCAGCTATAGGAATGACAGTTCTCGGTGCTGTATTAAATGCAACGGCATTCACAGGAGGAAATATTATCGGACAAAAGCTTTCTGGGAATGGTGAGGCTCTTATTGAAGAGAAAGTTCGACATGATAAAGCATTAGAAAAATTTGAACATGATCGCAACGTCTGGTCAGAAAAAAGATTACTACAGGCTGACTGGGAAAGAGAAAATCAAGCAAAGGATGCGCATGCTGCGGCAGAATTAAGAGATACAGATGCAGAAATCCTGGAAGAAGCAGAAGCGGTGCAAAGCAACTCTACGTCAAGTCCAGTTCAATTCTCAGATTATTATCAACCCAGCCCTGAGCAAAAGAAATATGAGATGATCTATATTGCTGGAGGATTAGTCGTGGGATGGTTTATGTTACACCGGTAGGGGGCTCCTTCGAACGCTTCAGAACGACTACAGCAATTCAATACAAAAGCTAATTGGCCAGTTATTGAAATCGATCATGTTCCCATCCTGATCTGTTATCCAGATACGCATTGAATTCATGTAATCTCCCCCTTTTCTCAATGGCATAGAAATTGCTCCGTTTTTAAAATCGTAAGTAACCTTTTCACTTATTTCTCTCGTATCCCGGATGGGAAGTATTTGTAAACAGTTCGATACTTTCCCCTGTATGTATCCTCCGGAGGCACCCGAACCAAATGAAACATAATTTCCAGTAACATCGACTACATCTGAATGAACTATATATTTAGTGACTGTTAAGAAATCCACTTTCTTCGGACTCATAGTACTTTTATAACTGGGTTGTTCTCAGGTTTATCTGAAAGCCGACGACGTTGGCGAAGCTACCTGTGGCATTGAAATAGACTTTAATATCTTTAGCCAAAGTTAGATAAACATGGTTTGTCGGCAGATGTTTTTCAAAATTAATTTTTTGCTTCAACCCGATTGCTTTGTTTAACGTATCGATATTGTAGTTACCTGGACGTATTGATTTAGTCTTCTTCGGTTGGTCACCTTCTTGATATTTTATTACATTATTCGTCGATGTTATGTTATGCCATGAATTATATAGTCCGCACTCTAGCAGTCTTATCTTCGTAAACTGTGTCGTGTCAATACAAGGGTAAAAATTAACAGTAACAGGTTCACCTGTTTTGCTTTCAATCCAAATGATCATTGTTGTGCGCTGTATATATTACTAAGTATAAATGTTCGATGAATATTATTATTATTCCGAAGGTGCCCATTACGAAGTATAAGGTTCTGCAGGAATAATATTTTTCTGTTCAAGGAGATCTTTGGTTGCTACCGCGGCAGCAGTCGCACCGCCTAATTTTGCCAATCGAGTCAAATTTGGACGACTTGGATCGCCAACCTCTATTTCAGAAATTTGCTGGAGATCATAAGATATCCCATCGCAAGTCCTGCGATTACAATACCATCGTACATTGTGTTTACAACTGTTTTAATATCCATGATTGCTGACTAGTATATAAAATAAAAAATAAAAATAAAAAATATGGGGAGTTAATCCATCTCATACAATGTAGAGGAGCTGGGTCCTCCCTCCCCTCCCCCTCCCCCTCCCCTCCTCTCGGAACCCCTGTCGGAACTGTTCCGGAGGGAGCTGCTACGTGCTCTGTTTTTTTCGCTTTCTGGGGAGGATATTTCCGAACGGGACAGGGGGTATGTCGAGCACGCCCCCAATATAGCCCTAATGCAGTCAATGAAACTCCCACAATTCCTAAAACAAGATAACATTTATTATACCAGCGTGAATTATTATCACACTGTTCTTTCATTGTAGGCGGTAGGTCTGCTACCGCATCATTCCCCTCCCCCCCTCTCCCCCCCTCCATTGCTTTTAGTTTCTTCTCCCTGTTTTGCCTGTTCCATTCCGCTAATTTCTTGCCCGCAGCAACTCTCCCTGGATGCTTCGGCGGTAACGTCACTTTCTCTATGTTGCGCTGTGTCGGAGTCGTTTCCGTTTGCGGTGTGGGGGTCGTCGGCGGGGCTTCTGACGGAGTCCCTGGCGGAGCCGTTTGCTGAGTCGGCGAAGTTGAATCCATTTATTTCAGGTACTATATTAAACCCGATTTTTTTAAAATTTAAATGTTTACCCGTAATTAAACCGGTGGAAATTAGAGCAATCAGGGGCCCCCACGTGTACCCTATCCGTCCTGATAATCGTTTTATTTCACTGTTTAGAATAAAATCCTTTTTAAGATCAGTGGCATAGTTATCTCGATCATCGATTGGAACTACCTGACTGATTGCACGGGCTCCTAGATCTATGAAACTTTGAGTGATGGTATCACTTATAAGAGAACTGTATTTCGCTTCGTACATTTTGAAGGCTTTAACCACCGTTTCATCTTTCCATTTTTCTACGTCAGCAACTGAAATCTCCTTACCAAAAATAACTTGCTTTGACCACTTGCGATGACACAGAGTATTTTTTCACGTTTTGTCTCTATTATGGATTGATTATTGTCCGAAGGTAGTTCCAAAGCCCCTTTGGAATGCGCTGCCATATTTGCTGCTGCCGATGACTTTATTAAATTCTCCATTGTTTGCAGTATGTTATCTATTCTTAGTAAAAAATAAAAAATTCGTTTAAACCTGAATCCGAAATAAAGTATTAACATAGTCTGGAATGTTAGTACCCCTAAAGAAATCGTTCCGACAGGGATTCCGAGAAAATTCTCCTCCATTTAAATCTATCTGTATATAGAAACACGAATAATGAGTACAGACCTATTCCCAGTTGCTTTTCAATTGAATAAGACGAGCGTACCGACAGTACAGCATGCTGATATTCCTTCCAAACCGGACGGGGGAATAAAACCTATTCTCATGGACTTAGAAATATATGTAACGCCGACAGATAAATTTACTTTCCATCCTCGGGATGTGTTCAAAGATAATGTAATCACTCATAGAACAGCAAAGAAAGTAATGTCTGGCTGGGCAGCCCAAAGATGAAATACTGGGACCAGCAACTGAATTTCGCTGTATGGTGCAGCACTACTGGTTGTGGTATATCATTCGCCCATCTCTTTGATAAGAAATTTCCTCCGCAAATACGATCATTCTGCCGTTTCCATGTATACTTTACAATACGTCGGATCCTTCACGAAATGGGCGTTGCACTTCCAGACGATACCCCCACCTTCAAAGCGGGCGACAATCCGTACAATCTCGTCCAATATGAACTTCTCTGTACAGAATTTGGAAATATAAGTCCAACGAAGTCCGACTTTCGATATCGAAAAGGTCAAAATAAAGGTCTTGGTTATGGATATGAATATTACACTAATCGTGGGCCTGTTCGACAGCCAAAAGCGATATACAACGGTCATGACTTTTTCCTCTCCTCCGACGGAGGCGTTTTCTATACACATACAATTTTTGGAAAGAAAAAACATGTACTGCCCGACAAAGACAGACCACACTATTATTTCTTCCGAAATGATGGATCGGAGGGACAATACAATAGTTTCATCCCTCTGAAGGGAGACTCGGGACTAACAAAGGCCGGTCTCGCCCGCCTCAATGAAAGCCTTGAAGCCTACGTATATTGCATACTTGGCGCACAAGCAAATATTCGTAGTACCATAGTGGGCGATACTGGCAGTGCAGAGCAAGTAAGAAAAGAATTCGGCGTTCTCCTCGAAGATGAAATTCGTAATACCGACAAAGTAATTAGTTATAGGCGATATCAAGACACAATAACGAATACTGGTGTCAAACTTGATATGGCAGTCTCACCCAATTTACTTCTCTTACCGTCTGAGATGGTCATTCTTTCGGGCCCGGCAATCTCGGGTTATAATAATGAATTGCAATACGCTACAGAATCTATGTCCTTCGGGGTGAACGGTGATATAAACACGGAAGTTCGAGAAAGTGCTGTACACGAGATGGAAGGAGGGGAGGAGGGGAGGGATCCTGTGAAGTGGCAGGACGAGCCCGGAGAGTCACCTCACAATGACACGACTCGGGGGCCTCCCCTCCCCTCCCCGGAACGGGCAGCAGCCGTGACCAGCGTAGACCCTATTCACGAATATGGTAAAATTGGTTTGTTATCTTTAGCAATATTCATTACTATTGTAGGTACTGGAATAAAGTCACTAACTATATAGTTCATTCAGATGCTGTCGATGTGACTGGGTTTCATCTAACTCGAACCAGTAACTTAAAGAACTAGAAGAGATTCATTAATTTACAGTATATAGATCCAGAGGAAATGTCAATATACGTAACCCCACCATTCAACATGATTATAACTGGACCGACATATTCTGGCAAAACAGAATTTATGTTGGACCTCCTCACCGGTCCGTACTTAAGGAAATTCGAATATGTGATATTCATTTGCCCAACATTCATGAATAATAAAGCGTATAATAGAAGATTCATTTTCACCGATGATAATGTGTTTATATTTCCAGTCGGACTCGATGCAGTGGATGATACATTAACCTACGTGCATAAAGAATGGGCCGGCACGAACACTTTAATAATCCTCGACGACTGCGCCTCGTCCAAAGATATGAAGAAGCGCAGTAACGTTTTAGTCCAACTTGGTTTCAGCGCAAGGCACGACGGATTTCTGTCTGGGTTCTGACTCAACAATATACTAGTATTAGTAAACCATTCAGGGAAAACATACAGATGTTAGTACTATTTTACACACCGAACAAGATAGACAACAAAACTATTATAAAAGAATATGGAATGGAGGTGTCAGAACAGGAAGCCGTGGGCCTAATCAAGCAATTGAAAAGTAGGCCATTCAGTAAACTAGTATTTCGTTTACGGCATCCGTATAGTATGAGATTTATAGAGGGTCCGGTGGCCGCCGATTTTGGTACTATATAGATGCCCTCCGTACGACATAAAATTTTTCGTATAATATAGCAATTATGGAAGCTGAAGCCGAAGGTGACACCCCGAAGGCACTCTTAGAGAATTATATTACAACCCGAAAACTGGTTTTGGAGGTGTACAAAAATTGTATGACGCAGCACGCGCCAGTGGACTCCACGTCACTAAGAAAGAGGTGAAGGACTGGTTAAAAACTCAGCTAACTTATAATCTACATAAACCGGTACCTCGTTCTCATGCTACGGGCGGCCGACGCGTTTTGTAACATCGATAGACTCACAGTGGCAAGCAGACCTTGTGGAATTCCCTGCAGCATTCGCAAAAAAAGAGAATCATAACATTCGATACATGCTAACAGTAATCGATGTACTCAGTAAATATGCCTGGGCTAGGCCAATACAGTCAAAAACGGCCGATGACACTCTGAAGGCACTACAAGATGTGATTAAGAAATCTGGGAGAAGACCCGACAAACTTCAGACAGATGAGGGGCGGGAATTTACTAATCAGAAAATGCAGGGGTGGTTGGAGGAGGCGGGAATTCACTGGTTTCACACCTACAGTGACAAAAAAGCTAGCGTCGTTGAACGTTTTAATCGGACCCTCAAGACGATGATGTGGAAATACTTTACATATAAACAGACACGAGAATGGTTTTCTATTCTACCAGAACTTCTTGAGAATTACAATAACACCGTACACGGAAGTATCAAAATGAAACCCAGGGACGTAACAGAGGAGAACGATTGGCAGGCATTTTATACACTATTCGGTCCTGAGTTGGCAGCCGGGGAGTTGACCCTGAATTCAAGCCGGGAGAAGGGTTCGAATTACAAAATACAAGACCACTTTCAAGAAAGGATATTTACCAAATTGGACAGAGGAGATTTTCGTAGTTTCAAAAGTTGTGTACGCAGCTGGCTTGGGAACACCACCAGTTTACAAAATAAAAGATCTGAATGGAGAGGAAATACTCGGCACTTTCTATTCTGATGAACTTCAGAGCGCCCGGGGAGCCGACGAGCTGTACAGAGTAGAACGAATTTTGAAGACGAAAAAAATTAGAGGAAAGAAATATTATCTGATAAAATGGAAAGGTTATCCAGAAAGTTTCAATAGTTGGGAGCCAGAGGAAAATGTTATTAGTACTACGTAAGTACTTCGTAAGTTCCTGTGCTGGTACTACGTAAGTACTTCGTAAGTTCCTGTCCATGGTACTTGTCAAGTACTACGTAAGTACTAACGTAAGTATTTACGAAAGTTATTCAATAAGTACCATGGAAAAAGTCTTAATTTCTTGAAAGCCGAAAGTGTCAGTTTACCACCCCACTTCCACCCCCCACCTGGCCAAGTATTTATCATGTACTGTCGTAAGTAATGTTCACTTACTGCATCTTTTTCGGCAGTATGTGGATGAGGTGGGGGCCCCTCGGTTCCTCCGGAGGCACATATTAAGTTTGCAAGATCTTCAAAACGACTTCTCATGTTACCACAGTCCGTTCTTTCGAGTCCCCCTTTTTCAGCTTTATCTATAAGTTCTGGTTGAAGTATAATGTACACAACTGACATGAGCCATAGACAAGTAACTTCAAAGTCCAGTGTTACAGAACCGTAGGGTTCCTTCGGCATCATATCAAGTGCTCGTAGGTCAAACGAAGCATTATAAGCACACACAGATTCACAAGCGTTAAGAAGTTTGTGTAGGTTCTTTAGTGAGACTCGAGGTTGTTCTAGTTGTTCTTGACCAGGTGGGAAGTACGCTTTTTCAAGTTCACCTTCGGAAAAACCGTCTATTAAAAATCCCTGGCTGCCGCTATCGCGTGCCGAAGGGCTGCCCCATGCAATTCCAAAGTCAAAAGCTCGTGGATATTCTACTGGTCCGACTGTCTCGGTATCAATTGTTGGATTAAGTATATTCTTGAGAACGAGGGGGGTAAGAGCGTTCCGAATTACCAAACATGGAAGCCTGTAGTCATGGCAAATTTCTAAGAAAGTCTGTTTGAACTTGTTGTGAATCTCTTCTAGTTCTTTTAAGGCGGCTATTTCGTACGACCTGGCTCGAGTCAACACATTCCGCCTGCAATAATCCCAAGGCATATCTTTGAATATGATAATGAAACTGTGTAAATGGTCAAATGCTCTAGAAACAATCTTTTTTTCTTCCGACTCCGTGGAAACGCCCCGGATTCGAGAAAAAGTCAGATGTTGAATTATGGAAGAGTCACAAATAATGTATTGTTCTGAAGGGAGGCCCCCCTCCTCCCTCCTCCTCCCAGCCTGACATTGTAAACTAAGCGTATGTTCTATAAACTGGTTCTGAAAATCGGCAATCGAAACGTGGGTGACACGCCCATTATAAAAGTCGGCAATGTTGCTGGAAAAACTAGTGTCAAATTCTGGTACGTGATACGGATCCAAATTTACTGCATCGTAACTCTTACCACTTCCAGTTGGTCCATTTATGAATATGTATGACATTTTTGGGATACTATATCATAGAAATTTTTTTAAATTTTTTTTTATTAAGATATATACGATAAGACAATGACAATCCTTTCTATTTCAGATGCAATAAAAATACTTGAAACCGGAGAAAACATCAAAATTGATGATGGAGGCAAATTAGTATTTGGTGAATATGTAGATCCTTTCATATACGTAGACAGTGAGCTAGAAGTAGTTTTCAACATCGGACCTAAATATGGTTCGGGAGGTGATCCAGCTACATGTGATGGGGTGTGTGTCCGTTGGCAACCGAGTCTTCAAAAGTTTACTGATTTAATAATATTCCGTACCCTAGGTGAAAGTTTCGATGCAAGCACTGCTAAAAGTTATGCTGCAAGCCTGGCCGCTCACTCCAAGACCGGATTTTACAATCCATCTAAAGTGTATCAGAAGCGAGGGAGCGAGGGGCCTCAGCCAGTGGCGTATTTTAAATTTCAGTTTAAAAGAGGGAGAGGGAGAGGGAGAAATCACGATTTCGCTACATGTATTGATATGGTTCAAGAAATTGACTGCGGTTTTAAAACAGTGAGTCCGTTACTACCAGTCCGAGAAAATCCTGCTATTGTACCTCGTAATATCAGGAAAGGTAGTAAGATAGAATTCTTAGCATTTAAACCGCGCTTAAGTAAGCGTGCTCTTTCTTTCACTGTTGAGAGATTAATATTTTGTGCTGCGCCTAATAAACCAGAAATTCAAGATGCGGAAGAAATAGTCGACTTAGAAAGATTAGGTGAGATATATAAACAAATAAATGCTGACAAAAATATTATAGTGGATTTGATGACCTATCATAGAATAATTATTTTTTCATTTTTAAAAAATTTTTAGGATAGTATATATCATAAAGATGGCCAGTTTACATACAGCATTCAAGGGAGCAGTTTTACAAAAAAATTTCCTGAAGTCAAGCGAGTCAAGGATATCGGGGAGCTGGTGGATATTGAAGGTATGGTCAAAGAAACGGAACGAAAGATGTACTCTGTTTATACCGAAATGGAAGTCAAATTATCGGATCCGAAACTGGTAATACACAATCGCGTTCATTGTATGTTAAATTAAATGATACATACACAAAAGATGTAAGAGGATCGGGATTGGATGTGGGGCAACAATTAATAGATCGCTACGATTGTATGCTTGATACAATTGAAAATGTTGAGGGTTCTGGTCTCGTTCTCGAGGAGATACTTAATTTTGAAGTAATTCTAGTAGAAGTTTTACTCGGGGCTGGGGCTGGCGCAGTCCAACTTCCCGGATGGTTAAAAAATAAGCATTGTGTTAGCGATCTGGTGCTACCTTCGGGCAGCGAGAACTGTTTTCAATACGCCATCGTAGCAAGTTTAAAGTTGACCGACCCCGAGTTTCGTGAAAAGAAATGTGGTCAGGTAAGGAGAAAATGGAATACGTACGCCCCATTTATGGCTGACTACTGTTGGGAAGGTATTCCCTTTCCTACGCCCGCCGATCTGACTGTATTCAGGCGCTTCGAGCAGCAAAATCCGAGCGTCAAACTTCAAGTATTTCAGATCTACGAGAATGATCCCGATCCGTCCGGAATAAATGTGTTATATAGTAGCTGTAGCGGAGCCCCTGACGGAACCGTTCCGATAGGGGAAGGCGGAGCCCATTCCAAAGGTGAAGCCCGTTCCGAAGGTGATAGGAATCAAATAGCAAATATCTTACTGATAGTTGGTGAAGACGGCGGCCGTTCTCACTTCGTACCAATTACTGCGGAAAATCGCCTTCGTAATTCTCGTACTAATCGAAAGAATGAGCGCAGACGGAAGTGTATTTGTATGGTTTGTAAAAGAGGTTTTAAGTCAACAGAAGAATTAGAAAACATCAGGTATACTGTGGAACAGACACTGCCCAGCCAGATTTTCCTAAGGAGTGTTTCCTAAGGAAGTGTGTCAATTTGAAGGACATCGGAAGAAGGTTCCTTCTCCCTACGTCGTCTATGCAGATACTGAGGCAATTATTGAGAAGGGGACCGGCCGACATTCCAATTTGTCTTTCGTATGTTATGGTGGAACGGGGGTGGGGAGGATCGCGGACCCCTTCGGAACGAGGCCCGGGCCGACCCACTGTTTATGGTAAAAGAACATTCACAGGTCTCTCCTGTGTTACAGACTTTCTAAAGGATATGAAAGAACGGGCCGAGTATTATTCTAAATCGTATTATTGGAAATAATACCGATGAGGGATCCTTCTAATTACCGGCGCGACGGATGTGATCCAGTCTGTATTGCATGTGGAGAGCCGGCAGGATACCGAGTAGTGAAGGAGGAGGCGACCTTCTATTGCGAAGGATGCCGGCCGTCGAGAACCATTCCTATCTACTTTCACAACCTCAAGGGATACGATGGTTCTTTTATTTTGAAAGAATTACATGAAATCGACGCCGGAGGGGGACCAGAGCCTAAAATCATAGCTAAGACGAGCAATGGAGGAATTATGGGTCTCTCGAAAACATTTATTTTTCACGCCTCAATTGTTGTTGCCGGAGGGAAGAGGGAGATAAAGAGACGTTTCTTTTCTATAAAGTTTATGGACAGTGCTCAGCTGATGATGGGGTCATTGGCGAAGTTGGCAAACGACTGTGCCGGACCACGGATGGACGGCAGTACCACTTACGTACCCGGACATTCAAAGGGCTAAAGGTTTCTTCCCCTACGAATATTTAGACTCGGTTGACAGACTGGGAGAGGGGGAGCTCCCGGAGAGGGGGGAATTTTATAGCGAATTGACGGAAGAGGGGATTTCTGAGTCTGATTACGAACATGCATTAAGAGTATGGGACGAAGTTGGATGTAAGACGATTCGTGATTATATGGAATTCTATTGTGAGACGGACGTTCTCCTTCTTGCAAATATATTCGAAAATTTCCGTGACACATGTTTAGAAGCATATAAGTTAGATCCAGCCCATTACATGTCAGCGCCCGGCTTGACATGGGATGCTATGTTACTTTACACGGGTAATAAGTTTGGGCTCATTCAAGATGCTGAGCAGATGAATTTCGTACAGAGGGGGATTCGAGGCGGTATCAGCCAGTGTAATATTCATTATTTACAGACAAATCATCCTGCGGCCGGCGCCACTGGCGGGAATTACGATCCAGAGAAGCCGGTGACCGAAATAAAATATCTCGATGCAAACAATCTCTACGGCTGGGCAATGAGTCAGGCAATGCTACGGGCGGACTTCATTGGATGACGATGGAAGAGTGGGAGGAATGGGAAGAAGGGGGCGGCGGGGCCCGAGGCGGAGTCGAGGGGGGAGCGTGGGGCCGAGCCAGCGGAGGGTGGGGACCTGGCGCCACCTTTCCACCAAGTTTTCTAGAAGTAGACTTAGAATATCCGGTCGAATTACATGAAGAACACAGCGATTGCCATTAGCACCGCATCACTATGAATTTCCGAGGCAGGGCGGTCGACTGATTACAAGTGTGATGGATAGAAAGCGGTACGTCTTACACTACAAGTTGCTGGAATTCTATCTTCGGATGGGAATGAGATTGAAAGATATTCATCGGGTGCTTGCTTTCGATGAAGCTCCATGTCTCGCGAAATATATTGACTTTAACACTAAAATGAGGACAAAGGGGAGGACAGATTTTGAAAAGAATTTCTATAAGCTGATGAATAATGCAATGTTCGGTAAGACAATAGAGGATGTTCGAAAGTACAGAGACTTTAAATTTGTTTCGGACTGGAACGGCACGGATAGTGGACGTAAAAAGATTCAGAAGTATAATCCAAAGATGAAACATATAACTTCATAACTTCCGAAGAGGATGGCGATTCCTGCGACAGTGCCCTACTGGAACTGAAAACGGATGAGCATAGATATGTAAAACCAGTTTTCATCGGCGCCGCAGTACTGGAACTTTCTAAGCTGCTTATGTATGAGACGCATTACAATTACTTTCGGGTCCAGTTCCCTGGAATACGATTAGCCTACATGGATACTGACAGTTTTGTTTACAGTGTGCCGATCCCGAACGCCTCCCCGGACGTAACTTTCAATGATATAGTTCGGGAAGATGTGGAAAAGAATGGTGAGAAGTCTATATATGATACTAGTGGGATGAACGGCCCGCCCCCAACTTTCCGAAGATTAATAAAAAAGTGATAGGTAAATTAAAGATGAGTTGAATGGTGAACCTATTCTTGATTTTGTTGGCATACGCTCGAAAGTGTATGCTTTTCGAACTCCAACTTCGGAGACGAAAAAAAATAAAGGGGTGAAAGATGTTTGTGTTAGAAAACATTTGAACTTTGAAGATTATAAAGATCTATTTGAAACTGGGAAGGAGCCCGAGCCGGCACAATTTGTACAGTTTGTACGGAAAAAGGCTGGAGAAATCCGTAGTGAAAAGCGTAGTAAAATTATGATGGCGCCAAATGATATCAAACGTGTGCAGTTATACAATCCAGACACGGGCGAATGGTTGGCAGAAACATGGCCGATAGGACGGACGACGGGTTTAAAATTGTAAAGACTTTAATCTACTATTTTCAATAGAGACCAGGGCATCACTGATAACATAAATGTGGGCAAATATATTATCATTGTGAGCGTCATCGCCAACCCACGCGGTATCTTTCTTCAGGATCTCAAGTTGAATTCCGTCCTTTGTGTTCATTACTTTTAAACCATTTCCATGAAACTCAATATCTTTAAAACTACGCAAGATCGATAAACAGACAGAATTTATTCTTCAAATAATCGGCCTCATCTATATCAATTTCACACCAATCTTTATCTTCAGCAAAATACCGTCGCACCTCTCGCCAAAATTGTCTTGGTATCATCTTCTGAGCGTACACTTTATTTGCAATGCCTTCAATCATTACAGACACAGATTCAATGGAGGGGTTAAAGAAAAGTTCACTGTTCAGTTCTGACTGATTCTGATTTTTAGTGAAGAGTATAGCGATACCTCTAATGCTACGTCGTGGTACATTATATTTTCATTGATAACCGTGTCCGATTCTTTGAATGGGATTGTTCTAAAATAATGTATATGCTCGTAAAGGTAACTTTTTCCACCGTTGTAATAACCAGCAGTTGACCTCGCGAGATCGAGGTCAGAAATTGTCTCGTATTCCATTTGAATGTTTTTTTAATTTATAATTGGTTGTAATCAGTTTATTACTGACAATTAATTGGGGGGCGGGTGCCAACGTAATTTCCCATTCAATATGACTCCCTAACGCTTTTGGATATGCAACTCCATGACCTGTTATGAGGGGATGAGTGAGACGAATAGCATATTTTGTTTTATATGTGTCGAAAAGTAAATTATCGCCCACGACGGCGGCATCTGCATCGGCCGCGCCACTTCTCAATTTTCTTAGATTTTCGTTCTGAATTCCGTACAGTGTCATGTTCGTTCTCTCCTTTTTATGTTTGAAGAGATCACGATAGCATTCAATGAGGTTATATTTACTCAAATCGGAAAGTGCCTGGCCCTCAAATGTGAGTTTCATACGCTCCACCAAATTTTTTGCAACATTTTGTACTACATGGGTAGTTCCACCTCCCATTACTTCGAGATCAAAAACCAGGTCGAAAGTATCTGGAACTAAGAGTACTCCGCTTTCTAACTTCGGACATCGTATGATAAGTGTCTGGCCTGGATCTGCCTCACTTGGATTATGAGCAATCACATGATGAGTTCTTTCTGACTTCGTTCCATTCTGGTATTCGGTTGGTGAAAGTCGGTGATAATGTTCTATCGTACCCCATTTTCGTGTAATGTATATAGTAGAAAAGAAAAAAATAAATCACATCTTTACATAAATATTTCCGTCTGCCTGAAAGATAAATCGATTGCCTGTGTCGCGAATCAATCGAAGGACCCAATATTCTTGTAAATGTTGGACTTCCATTTCATCATTGTCAATCTCCTGAAAGACGTTTATGAATTCTAGTCGCTTAAAGAAGTTAGTCTTTTGACATTCCTTCACGAAAGCTAATATGTTATGATACAGATTATCATCCTTTAGTCGGACACCTGGATTTGCTCGAAGTATATGTCGATTTACTCGTCGGAGTTTGCACCATTCCAATTCGACGGAGAAACCAAACAGGTCTTTATTTTAGAAAGAAACTTTGCAATATTCTTTTCACCAAACATGTTGATGCCGTATTAATACATAATTTTATTTATAATGACTAATGTTAATCCAGTTAAAAATATCCATAGCTGTTCTCCGACAAATCCGACCACCGATCCTGCTGTTTTTAATAGCAAACTGACAAGGGAGCCGATTAAACCTGGTATTGCAGCAGCACTTTTTGCAGCCAATGTTTTTAACCATTCGCCAAATTGCTTTACAATTTCTTTCGCTTTTGTATAGCTATCGCTTGAGCCTTTGGGCGGACCTGAACCAGACCCACCAGTTCCTGCTCCCCCTGCTCCTCCTCCTCCCCCTCCTCCTCTAGTTACAGCCAGGGCAATTGTTGATATTGTCATTCCAAGGGCAGTCAGTATTGCAGCGATTGTTATACCATTTCGTTTAAATAACTCTGTCAGCTTCAGTCTCAGTGATAATTCTGGATCAGAAATTACATCACGAAGAGACCTAGTCGTAGCCAGTCTTTCACGTGCCCCACTGATCATATCATGTTGTACTTCAATTCGATCATCAATTTTAGCTAGTCTTGTTCTGAGTTCGGGTGTAAGTTCTGTCTGCTCTAACAGATTTCTCTTTCACTGTAAAGCTCATCAAGACGCATATTTGCCATCTTTAATTCATCAACAAAAGCTCTATATTCAGGGTTTAGATTGGTTCCATTGTTCGATTTTATTTTCAAAAGCTTGTATTTTATCTGCATTACCAGAAGCATCTTGCCGTAACTCTGTCAGTTTATCTTTGTATATACCCATGTCTTCTGGCGTCATCTTCTCAGCCGGTATTTTATCGTTTTCCACATCTTCAGAATGCAATTCACGACTCACATATTCGGGCTCTGCGCTGCTCCCCCTCAAACTATATACTTTACTTACAAATTCATATCCTCCTTCTTCTCTTTTTACTGTCTTGAGCGATCTAAATCCACGTCCTATATCTTTTGATAGCCTGAGGTCTTTATAATACAGCTTTCCATCCCTAATCTTTGCATTCAAAATTAATTCGTTTCGTGCTGCTTCATCAGTAATATTATTTTCATCTAAGAATTGTTCAGCCATTAGTATTTCAAGTTCTACTCTCTGTCCAGTCACACGATCTACCTGCGGGCTCCGCGCGCTTGAGCTAGCAAGGAAAGGATCAGCTTCTGCAAGGGCATTATCATCGTCTATAAAGAATGTTTCAGGAGTAGCGTCATCATCATTTAAATTTGCATCATCGAAATGCTGGAGTGGTATATTTTCTTCTCCTCCTTCTGCCATATTGTATTTCTATATTACTACAATTATTTTTTATCCCCCCTTACATATACAGTAAAAATGCACATCTCAGTTGTTGAAAGCGTTGAACAATTGGCTGATTACATAGAAAGAACAAGTGCTGCATATCGACGAAGTTATAAATTAATGGGTCGAATTGATATGGCTCTTAATATTACTAAGGGAATTCTTGTAAGCTCTGCTGTAATAGCAGCAATTCCAACAGTTCCGGTACTGTTAGCCTTAACTCCTATACCTGGCGTCGTTATTGATGTAATACAAGGGAAAAACGGGTGTATCAAAGAGGCGAGAGAAATATAAACATTATTATGTTCAATATAAACAGCTGCTTACACAAATACAAGAAAAAGGCGCAACCCTTCGGAACGAGGAGGCTCCGGGGTCAGAACTTATTCAGAACATATTTCATCAGGCGCTAGAAATTCAAAAACAAGAGGATTTAGTCCGCCGCTGGAGCGATATCTACGATATTATGGATTGAATGGATATGAAAGTTAGTTCGTACCGATAGGAACTTCGTGTTCAACATCAGCTAGACTCCGCGACCGGCCGGCCGGACTGACAACGGGTGTAAAAAAAACCTTTATATAGGCTAGTTTGATGGTGATGACTCACACGGAATTTCCCACCTTCCCACCTTCGGAACGTGTATAAACATGCTCAGCAGGGAATTTCCCCGCTTAGTTCAGGACAATGCACTGCTGCGCGTGCGTGAGTTCATATATAGGTCAGGGTCATACTTTAGTTACATGGATGGTTAAATTTTCCTTCGCTTCATGTAGATAAATGAATAAAATGGGGTGTAAAATTCTTACTTCATCCCAGTTGACCACCCTTTCTTTACTACTCACGGTACTGCCGGGTATCGGTATCAAGTGTGAATGGTTTGTTTGCCGTCCACGCGGAGAGGGACTAAAGCCTGCCGTCGCAAGACCGGTGATAGAGGGACCGTGACGGTGTAAATCTCTTGATTTGAAATTTCATAGGGTTACTATGTAAATGCTGTATTATTTGAATGTTGTTAAGATTAACTATTAATCTTGAATTATTTAAAAGCATGACGAAAAAGTAATCGAGCATAGCAAGAAGAATAACGGTATATCAACACATACTCATGCACCATCTACCCACCCATCCATGCAAGCACGCACGAGCGCGTACACATGTAGGCACGTCATCACAGACTCTTTAAATAAACACGTTAAACAAAACTTATTTAAAGACCCTACTTTATTATCTGATTAACAGGAAATTTACAGTTCAGAGGACAAAAGTTTTGACGAAGTGTGTTAACGCGTACTTTTCAACTCAACTATCGCGAGAACACATTTTTTCTCGATGTGGAGGGACCGTGGCAAGAACCAGGGATTGAGAAGGGCACCTTTACGTCAAACAAAGAGGCAACAATTATAGCTTTGGAATATAGCCCCCCTCATCCCTGTTTGATTAGGGTCAGTGTCATTTGGTCGACATTGATATGATACGCACAAGCAAAACACTGATCGTGTTGACATCTGACACTGAATCTTTCTCTACTCCAATGCGGCAACTATGAAAAACGTGAGCTAGGTGAATAGCTCGCATGATAAGTGCATCTGGCAGACAATTGCAGTCTGTCTCTTACTGGTGCACAACACCCCTGATAAAGTGATCATGGATGTTCTGAAGAGTATACGATGATGACACCGATTTCTTCCTTTAAGATCACGTGACAGAAGGCTTAGATGAAAGCAGCTGATATATATGACACAGATATCATTTCACAACTTTTGGCATACCACACAACGAAAAATGTATTTAAAATTGGAATATTTGTCACTAAATTGTCGGTAATTGAATCTTTGTATTGAAAAACAGAGGGTTGTTACTAAATTCGAATATTTTACACTATTTCATCGTTACTATCATAAGACACTCATTAACAGGCTCCAATTAACCACATCTAACTTAAATAAAGCAGCCAAATTAACTCGTGTTGTAAATTTCCTTCGCTCTCTCTCTCTCTCTCTCTCTCTCTCTCTCTCTCTCTATATATATATATATATGTGTGTGTGTGTGTATGTATGTATATAGTGTGTGTGTGCGTGTCTGTGTCTGTCTGTTTGTCTGCTTGTGTGTGTCTCTGTGTGAAAAAGTAGAATCACAAAGAACAATCTGAACAAGTATATAGAAAAAAGGTAAAGTGAATAACAAAGAAACGACACATTGAGTGAACAACCTTCTAGCATATTTGCCTCCGCAGGTTTACTAATTCCAGAATTTCAACTCATAAGGAACATATTTGCAAAGCAAGTTGCCTTGTTTTTTTCTGATATCAATTTTTACAAAGACTAGAGTCAAGGCCATGCACAGTAGTCATTGTTCATTTTTATTTCTCATCAGATTTCTTCTTTTTTCGGCGGCTTTATTTCGAAATCTTACAATAATTTAGAAGACAAATAGTTGAATACAAGTAAAATTTATGTTTGTTTAAAGCTGGATGATCTTCCTACTCAACCAGAGTTCAAGATACGCTGAAATGGTTAAAATGTGAGATATCCAACCCAGTATAACATGTTAAAGGCGATGAAGGCCATCGGAAACGCAATGCGAGCAACACGATCAATACGCTTGGCCTTTGCAAGTTGATCTGTCAGAATCTCCTCGTACGAGGCAAGCTGTGAGTCACCTAGGCCAGCGTTGGAAAACTCGGCAAGACAACGCTCAATTGCCGTCAATGTGGTGTTGGTGGAGCGCCGCCTACGTTCGCGGGATTGGTCACCAGCCGCCCCACCTCTGTTAGAATTGCGCGAAAGCCTGACATTCTTCCGCTCCTGGTAAGAGAGAATAGAAACATTTGCTTTTAAATATATTACAACGAAAGCATTTAGTAAAGTTTAGTCAATATTCATATTTATCTTTCTCCTCACAAGGTTATATTTGACGAGAGCGCTTAAAAAATTATTGCCATCCCCGCTCACTGAAACCTGGACTGAAAGAGACTAAATTTAATTGTTTGCTCTAACTTTCCGGTTGCGCTGCAGAATACTCTGCTAGCGCTAAAGCTGGAGTGGTTTCACATTATCTCGGGGGTGCTTTTCTATTTATTTATCATGAACGGTACCGTTAGACAAGCATTGCTTTCTACCATGGGAAGAATGTGTCCAAGCGCTCTTCAGGTGAGCCAACGCTAAGCTGGAGTAGTCTAACATCATCTTATTCTTAGGGATGCTTTTCTATTTAATCACTGCACCATAAAGGGCACCCTTAGACGAGCATTGATTCCTACCAGTACATGGAGAATGTGTCCAATTGTTCTTCAGGTAAGCCAACTTTCCACAAAGTAACGCCAATCCTTTTCATAAACAGAATAAAATCCACGGGGGTCACCGTGTAAAGTTTGGGATTAGAGAAATACATAAAATTTACTGATACTTAGAATTCAAAATGGCCGCTATACCCGGCGTTACCTCTACCTGGAAAAATTGAATGATCGGATACAGAAAAATATACAGGGCGAAAAATTCCTTGTCATACCACAGGCTTCAAAATGAGTCCTCACGAGCAGTAGACCAGAAAAGTATGTAAAATTTTGAGTTCCGAAAAATTCTTCACAGGAAAAATCTACTTTTAAACTGCGATACATTTTTTGCCAGCCATAAAACTGTTTGATGCAAGTATTGATATTACAAAATTCCCTGACCATTTAAACACAGTACACTGATGAAACATAGCACACAAAAGTCCTTATTCATGTAACACATCTCATCCAAAAATCTTCGTAGTGATTCGTCAATGTACGGTCACGTGGTATCCATCATTCCGGCACTTTATCAGTGATACAAGCAAAGAGTTGGTAACCACTTACGGCCCTTGAAACAGAGGGGTTTTTTTTTGGCAGGGGCGACTCTCAGGCCCTCGGCGAATGGCGTTATCCTCGTGGAAAATCACTGTGATTTAGTATATTTTACCTGGATATTGTGATGGACACTCTAAGCTAAGCATTTGTTGGCAATGACATCGCCTTTGTTGGACGTTTGTAATCCGCTTGCATTAAACGCAATAGCTTGGGGTTACTTTGCAGATAAAATTTCTGGTTTCACCATGTTCTTCTCTTGGAAGTGTTTTGCAAAAAAGACTTAACATTTTGATCGAGAATTGTCTTGGTGATATTTTCTGACAGCTGCAGACAGCGTGGCACAACGTTCATCTGAGATCAGTGATCTCAATCCAAAAAGTACTAAAAAGGGATGATGTCATTTTGAGATACGCTTCGCGGCCCGCTACACCTTTTGATTTCAAGCATATTATTAACCTTAAAAAATATTATCAATATTTAATAGCTATCTCTTTTTTTTTCTTCAGATGATTTCTATCCGGCAAAAAATTTACCTGAGGCGTATTGAACAGAAATGTCAAACATTTATCAAACACGTCGACTATTGACTGATCAAAGTAAACAGACTAGATTTCGTGACCACGAAGCTTACTTCTGTTCAATTGAGAAAACAAAGTTGGGCCATAGAAAGAAATACTCTTCACACACACACAAAAAAACAACAACTGACACTGCTGGTTGAAATTCACCTACATTGGCGATGTTACGTCTTCGCCTCTGAGTAGCCTGCCTTCTTAACTGGAACGTTCCTTCCATCAGTACAAAGTTGACGGCGGCGAACTCCAGCAGAGCGGCAAAGACGAAGATAAGACAAACAGACATCCAAATGTCGATGGCCTAGAGAAACGACAAGGGCAATATTCAAAATGTCAAGAGAAAATTCATCTTAAGTATTAGGTAAGTCTGGAAGGTGAGTGTCACCACGGTACCTCTACAAAGGGACCGTGTCGTAATACGGCCCTAAAGATGATATCAACTACCGTAATTTAAGCGTAGACACCTACCAGGTTCAGGTGTATTATGAAAGTCACTGTCGCATTAAAACAAACACACGAGTCAGCCGATCCTGCTTTCAAATTCAGGGCCATGCATATCGGTTCGGTCGTCAGTTTTCAACTGCCTATACACGTACACCATTGTATCCAAGTGCACTTTCACTCATCTCCAATATCTCCAGCTAAGCTATGGAACACTTCACCAATGTGCAGATGCGTCAACGCAATTCAAAGATCCCAATGTCAAGTGTCACACCAATCAAAATTAATGAACTCTCTTTTATTTTCCTTTGCACAGCTTGTCGTTGACAATAGTAAGATTTTGAATTTAATCCTATGTACTAGTATACCGTTTTACCGTGAAATTCGTGTACTTTTCAACTTTATCATAAACAAAATTGTGCAATGACATGTATTCGAAGGCTGTTCATGATGAGACATGCCAATGAGAGTTCATTCTAGCTCTAGAAAATTATAGTTTCTCACGTGCGAGCTTCATGCACAATGAATTGCAGTTGAAGAATACATAGTGACGTCGTGTGTTTCATTTCATAACAGTATGATGAGAGACCCTCGCCCTTTGTTTGAATCTGGGCTCCACTGTCCATGGTATGAGAGCGAATTACCGCCGTAGCGGTATCGAATGGCAGAAACGATAACTTTTTGGATACATGCTATGAGGAAAACAAATTAGGATTATCAAATATTCCAGATGTAAGACAAAATCTTCTCGGCGATGAACACTTTTCAGTATTGTTAAACTTTGTTATACTTGTGGCAAAACGACATATTTATATGCCACGTTGTAGGAAACAAAAACCAGACCTGTTGGCTTACAAAACATATATTCAAAATATTAAAAAAATTGAATTTCACATAGCTGTAAGAAAGAATAAACTGAATTGACATCAGAAAGTGGGGATAGTTTTTGAAGATTGTAACTGAACAACTTTATACATGTAACAATTTGAATACTTGAATCTGAGATCCTTACCTGTTACATTATAATTAAAAGCATATTAATATTGGCTGTGTAGCCGGTGGAACTTAAAAAAAAGACCATGTATTATGTGGACAAAAGACATTTCTCTACCAGAATGTGTTGTATACTCTTAAGAAAACCCAATAAAACTACAAAAAAAATACAAGAATATAAAAATACAAAAATAGAAACGATAACTTTTTCCCTGCCTCTTCTGAGCACAATTGCAACGGTACCTTAATGTACGACACTCTCGGTAGGGAAGCCTGCACACCTGAGCTCTGCGTCGCCATGGTGAGCACTGTGGTGATGCACAGACTGACTCTAGCGGGCGCTGCCTCGACGTTTATCCAGAAGGAGACCCATGAGAGGATGACGAGAAGAGAGGTCGGAATGTAACTCTGCAGTAAGTGGTACGCCATCTGCCGGTGAAGCATGAAGATTGTCTGGATGCACGAATACGACTCTGTAAAAGTACATGTAGTAAAGAAAAAACTATAAAAAAGCATTGGAATCAAAAGAATCAAAGGGGAAAAATCACAAAAATATGGCTCTGTAATATCAAAAACTATGTTGAGATGGTAGAAACTAGGAATCGAAAAACAATGATAAAATCGCGAATAAAAATATAAAAATATAAAGGGATATTACATAAAGAAAGAGAATTAAAATATTAATAATTGATTATTTGCATTAAATTCACTTTCATGAAACAGCATCATTTCAGACTGGTACATGCATTTCTATTAAAAGAAAGGAGTATGTATTTTACATCAGCATGTTTGAAATGACTTTGCGGAACGTGTAGATACACACACCAAATATAGTATAGCGAGTCCAAGATATCCCCAACAGAGTTGATTACAATAATGTTGGGAAGTTATGTAAAATTACCTTGCAACCGCTGACAGTGTCCATCTCGGCTTGATGTATCGACCCGTAGCAAGGTACATTACTCGAAATACTGTGACATTAAACACTGACGACGTATTTGCTTAAACGAATTGACGTGTCCTAACGCTACAGTTATTTTACGGCCCATCAGTCAGCTGAATAAACCAGTTCCCGTAAGGCTAACCCTGTTTGCCACATTTCCCGCAGGGTTTCATTAATGTTCTGGAATTTACACAACTCACAAAAAATGTTTACGATTTTCCCCTCTTACATCCAGAAAATCTGACACAGCGATTTGCCAGATAGAAAGTAAACGGCAGACTGTAACCATGTCTAGATATTAGTAAAATGCAACGTTGTATTCCTACCAGGATACAAATCTTCTTCGAGGTCGCCTGTGCATTCACCAGCGCGGACGTCTCGAATTACAAACTCTGGAAGCTTCAGTTCTGCATTCAGCGTTATGGGATCTTCTTTCTTCCACGAAAACATGATGTCCTTCTTCGTGTAGCCATCTAGAAATGCCAAATGCACAAGTCTAAGCTACGACAAGACTGACTGGTTTCGAAAATGAGTAAATTGCGACCCACCAACCTGTGTCTACGTGGCATTGAGAACTTACCTTTGTTGGTGTACCATAATATGAACAATGGGGTAGTTCTATTTCTGCATTGATAGGAGGCCATAAAGTAGGTTAAGCTTATAATGTAAATGTATACAACCACACACCACTTATAAGGCAAAAAAAATGTGCTGTTCCGATGACCCGACCTACCCTATGTTTTACCTGCCGACCCTAAACTATTAGAGCTACGTAAACACGGAAGTGAAAAAAGAAGGAAAAAAACCGTAAAATCACGCGTTCGTTACTTCGCATTTGATTTTTGCTTGAACGAGGATGTCTTTTATGTTTTTTCTTTTATATGTATGATATATTTTTCTGGAAATGTTGTGGCCAATGTTTGACCCCCTGAACCTCTGAAGAATGCATATTTATAAATAAAAATTTTTGGAAAAAAAAAGATTTCTGCCGACCTACCTACCCTATTTTTGAAAACCATATTGTCGGAACAGCGCAATTTATTTATTTATTTATTTATTTATTTATTTTGGCCTAAGCTTATTTCAATAATTCCGGTAAACAGCTTGATAGCTTATCTGGGAGTCCACTCAAACTTTTAAAAGTTGCGCGGGAAAGCAGTTCAAAAACACACATTGAAAATTTTATACACGAAGTCATATATTTACAAGTTTTTAAAGTAAGATTGCCCATTCAAGAATCATAGCAGAAAATTACTTATCTTCCACAGTTTATGAGCGCGCACGTATTTATATATAGGGTTAAAATTTGTAAGCGAAGATTTATAGGAAGAAAAGAAACGCTGTGAAAGTCCTATCTTAATATACTGCGGAGTCTTTTTCGCGAAAACACTCCAAAAACTGGAAGGATCCAAAAAAAAAAAAAAAAAAAAAAAAAAAGAATTTAATATCTTCGCCCTTATCAATAATTCACTATTACGACATACTTACAGCTCTGCATCTTCATCCTACAGATCTGACGATCCATTGGATAGCGGTGGAAATTCATCGGACAAGACAGTCTCAGTGTTAACCTAAGAAAAGATAGCACGGAAAGTTTCTTGTTGGTAGGGGGCAGTTGACATCTTAAATTTTCAATGTCTGTTGACGTAACACGACCTCTTGTCAAGACCTATAAAAGCGCCCGAAAAATAGTATTATGCACATGCGCCCTGTTAGTTCAGGCTAGCTTACTCGTCGCTTGGTGCCTCTCGTATTGGTCTCAATTATGCATATACGTCGAGTTAGAGGCTCTCATCCATGGCGTATGGATCATGATCACTACGCGATCACCCTAAAACAATTGTCAAATTATGCTGAGATGTATCAATGAATTCATTAATAAATCAATAAATTTATGCCCTGTCTACGAACAAACAATTCGTACATGACATGCTCATATAGTGTATAACTGATGACATTTTAACCTTTATTAACGCTGTAATTTCGCTCAGATATCTCTCTGGTCGGTCTTTCGATTTGAAGATGCTGGCCAGACAAAACGAAAACTGCCTCTGCGTGGATGGGCTATGCTATTATTCCCTACGACTTTAAGTTCGAGACGCATCGCAAGAAAGTACCTTGCCCGATTCTTGCGTATACGCTGCAGACACATAGCCAATCAGTGACCCAGAGACAGGGACCAACGTTCTTATATCTATGTGTCCTCTAGGAACCATGCGAACCATATCTCGAGGTTTATAATGCTCTCAAAGGCATGCCTTTGCATCTCACTGTAGAATTGTTCTGATTCCAAATCGTAAAGTCAATTCCCGGCCGTTTAATGAATTAAATAAAATCAGAATAGAATTTCCCCTTTTCTTGATATTCGTTTAGTTTTTTACATTACTAATATAACTTTGAATACTACTAATTAATAGCGAAAAGAAGCAAATTGCCTCGATTGATTCGAGCATTTTCGTTTTTTAATTCTCAAAAGGCGCGTGCGCTAAAGTGCCGCACGCATCACGTCACGATGGCAAATAGTTCGCCAGTGACGTATTACACTACAGATGTGTCTCAAATCCTCGTGGTCAAGCGTATATTATTGTTTGAGGCATATTTGACAACTGTCTTAACCATGTACCTTCGAGACTTTGAGACTCCACCTTGGACTGCCCCTGTCCATCCGTTTACCTTTTCACGAAATTATTTCTACAACCATCTGTCAGCATATTAGTCAGCCCAACTCAAATAATATTGATGCCAAAGTTGGCGGTAAAAGAAAACTGATCCAATTGGTTGGTACTCCGTGATGTCGAATATACGACGACGGTCGTCTGTCGCGAATGCAATAGTTAGTATGAAGTGCAGTATGCTTTGACATCAAACAAGTGACGTGGAATGTGATTTTTGCCTTTAAGGTTGTCTATACAATCTCCAAAAGTGCACCCTAATTGAAAGATTTGATGAAAGTAAGAGGCGGAGTCCTTATCCGAACAAAGTTCAGATCATCATACTAGCGAAGGAGCTCTGCTGTAGATATAACATATCCCTTTGAAAGAACACCGTGAAGAAGAAATTCTTGGAGCGTGCGACGAGCTTAATCCCAACGATTTCCAAAATCTTTCTCATTACAGCGTATTACCGACTCAGACATGCACTCTGCCAATTATATTGTTAGATTAGGCGGTCAGTACAACTGGATATAAAGAGCAACCGAATGGTTCATCTTTGGAGAAATTTTACGTCAACTAGTCGACGATTTAAAACAATCTACATAGATAAACAAGTAAAGAAAACGAAACAACGAACAAACAAACAAATAAATAAAACTCCTGTTTTACAAAACAAGCCACTTGTTTTCAATGATTTAAATCTGCCCACCTTATACCATAGAGGACTTCACCATGTGGCCAGATTCGTAACAGTTTGTTGTCAACTGTCACGTGATGAAATCGTCCTTCTTTCTCATTGGTGAAGAAGATGTCCGGTATCCATATTTCACTGAGTGACTTCACGACATTGAGAGTGATACTGGTGTTGTGGTCAAAGGTCAAACGCGAGTCGTTCCATCGTTGACGCAGATATAAAGACGCTACGTAGTCCTACACGAGGTTTAAGAAGATAAAATCTCGTCGTTTTTGTTCATAAATATCCTGACGATACTCTAAAAGATTATGTACTAGGGCAGTGACTATTTTGAGTTCCTGTCATTGCCTATCGTAGGCGTCTTGGATCACCTGAACATGTTTGTCGATATTAAATTTTCGTCAGATACTCCTAGCCTACCCTATTGTCATAGTGTTAGTGATCTAAGCCGATGCAACATTTTGACAAAGCTTTCTCGGACAAGTGGTCATAAAATCTCTCCCAAATTTTCGTCGAAATAGCATTCTGAAAACAAAATCAAAATAGTACATTATAGGTTTTCGCATGTGTAATTTATGCAGGATAATTTTAATGTTCTTACCATGGTGGTCTCACTAATCGAGTCGAAACTGCTAACGTAAATATCACATTCTACCTTCACAGGCGGTCCTGAAATAAAGTGTCAAGGATGAGTTACTATATGCATAAGTAAAACTCCTGTCGCAGAGCGAAGTAAATTTGCCACATTTTATGGTATTGGTATCTGCCTTCCCGAAATGCAATACTTTTGGCCGTTTTTACCATTGGTAAACAAAAATGCGTGCGTCTCTCCACATCGTATACGTCAAATTATAATTTCCTTACCAAGGGTGGGTGGAGATAGAAAAAAGCGACGATAAATGAGACATCCCGTTTGGTTGATCGTGTTTTGGTGTCCCCCACCCTGTAACGCTGGTATCTTCAGAAATCTGTCAGTCCCTCCTCTGTAGTACAATCCATTCACGAATACCCCTCATCTAATGGACATCGATTTTCTCCGTAATATAATTACAGAACTATCTATGTTACTTTTTTCTAAAAGTCAACGTAATATTGCATCGTTTTCACGGTTCCATTTCAAACGTTAAAGTGGCACTCACACTTGGTAACATTTTTAGAGCACATTTTTTAATGCCAACGGTCGATATTTGACGAGGCGAGTGCGCGCGGATCGCGAGATATCGATAAAAACATGTCTTCAAAAAAGTAAAAGTTTGAATTCCGGTTGCCCACCTAAATTCAGCTTCCGAACATCGAACGTTCGGCACTGGGGCCATTATCAACTGAGCTATGGAGTACGAGTCTACGCTGACGCTGCTGTACGCCATAGTACCACTGGCGTCGGTGATCGGTCATGGCCTGTGGGAGAAAGCTGAGTCTTACTTACTTGGCGTATAAACGAAAAACAATTTTTGCTGATTCCACCAGAATTGGCATAGGTGACTAGCACAGTTACGTGCGGTTGATACATAGCGGCCGCCGCGTGATGTGCATAGACGCATGCCACGCGCGCATACCACGCGCGCGGCGTACTGTGTGGCAGACGACAAAATGTAGTCATCGGAGGCGGCTAATATTTGACATGAAAAAACTGATGTTTATGTTGTATTGGTTAAAAATATAATACAACTGATTTAGAATAATAAAAACGGCAAAAACTGAGGAGAAGTTTTTAAAAACTTACCTGAGGTAAACGCATAATGCTGTAGGCCTATATAAAGTCTTTGCAGTGGGAAGTAAATTAATTGCGTCGTTCGAACTTATTGTAGACTCCCTAGAATATCATCAATCAGCACAACAACAAACCTTCGGGGGATTTCGAGTGAAAATTAGAACGATCGTAAAACTTCGGGATGTGAAAAATACGCTCGGGAAATGACATGTTTTTATCGATATCTCGCGATCCGCGCGCAGTCGCCAAGTCAAATATCGACCGTTGGCATTAAAAAAATGTGTTTTAAAAATGTTACAAAGTGGGAGTGCCTCTTTAACGGGATTTATGTTAATATGCGTGGTGTTGCAGTCACTGAGAGAGTACTCGTTATTCAGTTGTACAAAGAATGCACATTTCACACCGCCGCCGGTCGTTCGGTATTCCGTACACCGTTGCTAACCTCCGCTTCTACTGATAGACATTCCCTATAGGTCACAGATGGGTGTCACATATACAGGTGAGAAGTAGTTCGAATTTCGTAGTGGGTTTATCAAGTGCGTACAACAACGAGTCCAAAGGGAGAAACGCGTCAACATTTTAATGATTTCTATTGCTTACTATGTTGTAATTTGGAGGAACAGACAGTGTGATGGAATTATGTCTCGGCAAGAAAAATACAAGATGCAATGTCACTCCATTCTGTCAATATCACCACAGACAAATAGAAGAAACAGACTAGCAACGCGGCATGGCTTTTGTTCCATGGTCGTCTCGGTAGACTATGGCCTTTTCATATTAAAATGAGCTTCACAGGTGTTAGATTTTTTGACACCTTTGTTCGTGGTTGATAATTGCACGAGATTATGCAAAAAGTACGACGAGATGGCATCGTGCTGCCAGTCGCGTAGCAACCATACTTATTTTGTGAGCTCTCAGGGCAGAAACACTGCTTCACGCCAATCAAAACATAACACGCCCGCAGTTTCATAAACACATCCTTCAATGACCAACTTTTAATAGACGATATGACTGACCGTAAACCATTGAGTAAAACCAGACAGTATTGATAGAAGATTTTCAAATTTGGTTGAAACACACTCATTGTATATTCATAAAAATGTGAGAGGAATTTTTAAAATGGTAAAACTCACTTTCCCGAAGCTCGAAACTTTCCCGTTTTCGCCAGCATGCCGATTCCACTCAGCACCACATGACAACAATAACACAAACTTTGCCGAACATACTTTCGCTTAAAAATTGGCGAAAATCCGGAAACTACCGAAGGGTGCATGGTCGGCACTCTTCAGAAAAGCGAGGCGAGAGCTACCTGAGGCGAAGCGAACATAGATGACTTACGTAACCGCTTCACGCCTTCAACAATACCAGTTGCCAGTCTGTTTCTATTTGTCTGTGATATCACGTACCTAAACCACAGTTCCTCCTCGCACTGATGGATAACATACTTACAAGTCACGCTTCTAAGAAACAGAGGTACACTGCACGTGAACTTTTGTGGCACAAAAAACAGAGGTCAAGTTGCTCATCACGCGTGAACTCTGTCAATAATGGAAATATGATATTTTGTTGCATTCCCTTTACCAACACACATATGATAAAAACGGATGACAGGGAAAAGAACACTGCTGGCATTGCCATATTCGAAATGCACATTTTGATTTCCGTTAAGAAACAAACAAACCTACCGTCAAAGTTTGGTCTCAGCCGCATGTCGTAGGTAGTGAATAAACCGGTCAACAGCTTTGAGTACGGATAATGCTCTCCTGGAGGTATGTCGCTGCGTTTGGAGATAAGGGTGAATCTTATACTTATGTCGCTGTTCTGTTAATGATATTTAAGCAATAAAGTACACCCAGCGACGGTATGACATGAGATTTTGACCAGTTCAGGACATAAATTGCACGAGCGATAGAGAGTGCATTTATGAAGTGAACTGATCAAAATCACGGTGGTGGGGTAGAGTAACCGTATCAAAATCGACTCGTTTCTGGAAAATTCCATTTTTAACGGAAACAAGAAGTCAATTACAGTGCAGAATGAACATGGAACACTTACAGTTACCATTCACAACACAGCGTAAAAGCCAATTGATGGAGTCACGCCACGAAAACTACATGTAACTTTTTGAAAAGTGGAAGGGGCAATTTTAATGGCAAATGTTTCCGAATTTTGACTTTGTTAAAAATTGACGGAAAACGTATGGATTGTAAAATCTGAATGTTGGTGTTTCCATTTGCATTTTAAGTTGATTCATAATATGGTCGACACACCGGTAAAACCGGACTGTACATGTTTGCCTTTCGTTGAAAGGGCAAATCTGATCACAACCGTGATTTCATGACGTAACCAAAACGATGGATGTAACTACATTTGGTTCCTTGTACGGGCGTTTTCGCGAAAAAACAAAACATTATTTAACATATCTATAAGTAATAATGCTGATAAAAGTGTACATACCTGAACGATTGCAATTGTAAAGAATCACTGACGTTTTTGCAAATGTTAGATCTGCAAAGAAACAAGAGAAGTTTCGACTATAGTTCTCTCAACGGTACTTACTATGACGAAGTTAAGCATCTGTTGAGTCAATACAAGACATAGTCAACATTACAACTCGTCCTGCATTCTGCGTATTATTGCAGGTGAGAATCACGAACAACCAAACAATATAAGCGCAACACGTTCGGAAGAAAGACTCGAAATAGTAACATTATATATTCTAGGAAACGGATTTGTGCAATAGAGAAACCTTGGGACAGAACCATGCAGATGTCCTAACTATATCCCCCTTAGGAAACGTTCCTAGTACTTCCGTAATGGAGTATGACAGTGGCTGCACATGGACCATTTCGAATTTCATGGGTAGCTTCACGGGAACTCAAACATAGTTACACTTGTCTGTCACATGTGTGTCACTGATTTACGTTGTTTGTGGCGAATAAAAGTTCAGGGACATTTAAATATTGCTTTTCATACGTTGTTATGTTTATAAACATACTCGGGGATAAATGTTGTATTCGCCTCGAAAGTGAAAGACTCAAACTTTTGCTCAAACTTTCTCAACGAAACTTCAACCATTCTCTTACCAAATCAAAAATAAAAATCAGGGGTCACCGTGCAAAAATTGGTCTAATATTTACCGACATTTGAAATTCAAATCGCCGCTCTCCCTGTGGTAACTCGAGGGGTTGGGCGTAGTGAGATAAAATTTTCGATTTTCGTAAAAATAAAACGGCGAAGATTATTCTTACTTAAAGAGCTTTAAAATGAGCCCCACGTGCAGTGGACCAGAAAAGTAATAGAAAAATATGAGAGTCCGAATATCTAGCCCCGAAATGCATTCTCCCTGAAAGAGTCAATGTGCTTCTAAAGAGACGATGTTGAGGAAGTCCATGTCAACTCGAGCAGACAGCAGTGTAATTGCAGATAGAGCAAAAAAAAAAAATAATAGTAAACATCTTTTAACTTTCATTTATCATGAGTAACGCCAACGACGCTGGAGTTACATATGATAAGATAGAGCGAATTCTAAGATTTGTGTAAAATTTCGTCTCTGGCTTCCGGTAATTTAGCAAATGGGTTGTGAGAAGATGGGAATAGTTTTAGACAAAAGAAACTTGCATTCGGTAGATGTAAGATGGATCTTGACTCTTCCAAATCAAGATTGTCTTGCAATATTGTACACAGACTTGATTTTGTTTGTGCCTCGTTACCAAATTTATTGTTCATCGAATTTCCGCTTACTTTGTTGATTTTTGATGTTTTGTCGAAAATGGCAAAAAATCAGCTTTCTTCCGCTTTACAATTTTTCATCATAGTCTGTTTGGAACGACAGCCATATTCGCACTTTAACGGGGCCAGCCTTAAAATGTTCGAATTTCCTATAAAATTCTCTGGTCCCACTAATTCTTCTTTGAAGTAACTGTTCTGCATTAGAATTCATTCCTTAACCAGCGATATTAAACAGAACACCATAGAAACAATGTTCTATACGACATGTGATATCTTGGTTCAATACTAAGGTCGCCTTAACTTCTTGTTTGTCGATTCTCCGATTTCTTTGTCGAAAACAGCTTTTACTTGCGTTTTACACTTTTTCTCCTTGTTTATCAGTGTTTATTTGACATAGTGAATAAATTTGTCGAAAATTATTGTTTGTTCATTAAATAGTATAAATTTACTGTGACAAAGCATTCAATGTTATTGATTCTCGGGGAATTTTTACTGATTTGTTGGCATTGCAATAAAAATGGCAAAAAAGTCCCTGCTTCTCTTGTTTTATTGATGTGAAAATTTGAGTCGCATCATTTCCCCCTTGTCATTTGAATAGCTATTACTTGGTACCGCTCAAAAGTACATTCGTTCATTAGTTGAGGTTAATTGCAAATTGCAGGGATAAATAATAATAATTAGTAATCGATCTTTGGATTAAAGGATAGTAGATTTTCAGGAGGAGAAGTTGAAAAACCAACGGTACGTTGTCACAAACTGCTAGGCATGCTAAGCCTGTAAGGCATCATCGAGGAGGATACATTTTTGTCTGATTTTCCTATCTTCTTAATGCACATGAAGTCGGAAACAAAAGACAATTATATTCGAACTGAAAAATTATCCTGAAGACAGTAAAGTTAATACGTACCCATCAACAATGTCCGCTGCTAGCACAAACAGAGTGATTAACAACTTCGTTCTCTGGTTCAAAAATATTTTCATTCTGTCCTCATGGGGAGAAGAACTCCCTCCACTGTTCAAGCTTGGTGTCTTTTCTCGCCTTCTAATAGCATGGCGTATTTTGAGAGATTAGCCTTGCAAAGCCCCGCGTCTCAATAATTCTCAGCATTATTATTTCGTCACGCGGGACGCAAGTCACCTGGAACATTTAAAGTCGTCGCAGGAGTACTTGTTGTCATGACAACCACCAATTACGGCGAACACTCAACTTTGCAGACAATCTGGCTTCACTTGAGTAAAAAGTTCGGCTGGCCTTTACCATGTCCTGAGATTACTGTCTGCAATGAAGACAAGCAAAGCTTTCACGAGCTGCATCTAATAAGTCTGTGGAATAACCAGGGTATTTGTAAATGGCTGCATGATAATGATCGGAATAAAAAACATACCAAGCAACTGCAAGTAAAAGTAGGTGTGGGGTATATTGGCTCTCAACACATTACATCGCAGCAGTACAGGCTAAATGCATTTCAGTACAGAACAGTGGAGAATCACTGTACAACACTCTCCTATACACTACACTACACTACACTACACTACACTACACTACACTACACTACACTACACTACACTACACTACACTACACTTCACTACACTGCACTTAACTTCTCTACACTACACTTCACTACACTACACTCCACTACACTCCACTACACTCCACTACACTACACTACACTTCACTACACTACACTACACTACACTACACTACACTACACTACACTACACTACACTACACTACACTACACTACACTACACTACACTACACTACACTACACTACACTACACTACACTACACCACACCACACCACACTACACTACACTACACTACACTACACTACACTACACTACACTACACTACACTACACTACACTACACTACACTACACTACACTACACTACACTACACTACACTATACTACACTACACTACACCACACTATACTACACTACACTACACTACACTGCACTACACTACACTACACTTCACTGCACTACACTACACTACACTATACTACACTTCACTGCACTTAACTACATTTCACTATATTACTGCTATATACCTCACACTACACTGAACTGCACTATGCTACGTTAAACTGCATTGCATTGCACTGCATTGTACTACACTACACTACAACACTAAACTACACTACACTACACTACACTTCACTACACTACACTACACTACACTACATTACACTACACTACACAACACTACACTACACTGCACTACACTACACTACACTACACTACACAACACTACACTTCACTGCACTACACTACACTACACTTCACTACACTACACTACACTACACCACACTACACTAGACTAGACTACACTACATTACACTAGACTAGACTAGACTTGACTAGACTAGACTAGACTAGACTAGACTAGACAACACCATACCACACCACACCACACCACACCACACCACACCACACCACACCACACCACACCACACCACACCACACCACACTACACTACACTGCACTACACTACACTTCACTGCACTTCACTACACTACACTACAATACACTTCACTGCACTTCACTACACTACTGCTATCTACCTTACACTACACTGAACTGCACTATGCTACATTACACTGCATTACACTGCATTGTACTACACTACAATACAAAACTACACTACACTGCACTACACTACACTACACTACACTACACTACACTACATTACACTCTCTACACTACACTACACTACACTTCACTACACTGCACTACACTACACTACACTACACTGCACTACACTACACTACACTACTCTACACTACACTACACTACACTACACTACACTACACTACACTACACTACACTACACTACACTACACTACACTACACAACACTACACTACACTACACTACACTACACTACACTACACTACACTACACTACACTACACTACACTCATTACACTGCAGTAAACGCTACACTGCAATACAAACAAGACAAAATTAGCGTTCAGGAATTGAATCTACTTTTCTCAACACAGCCAATATGGATATTCAATCATAATCATAGATTTGATCCTAAAATTTGTCAAGTGTTTTCATCCTCATTGCATTGTCAAGCACTCAAGGATATAAGACTTCGATGATCAAAAAAACTAGTTTTAATACACGCATGTCAAACTTCAGGATGTAAAAAAGTCTGTCGACTGTCCTTTCAAATATTGTTGATAAAATCGGGGGTAAGGTGATTTAATCACTCATTCTGACACAGATTTCATTCAAACACGGGGCGAGGATAATTCTTACAGTACACTGACACGCACTTATTTGTTTCCTGACACGTTCAAGGCTAAGTATTAGCATCCGCTAAATGTTAGGGGTCGTGTGAACAATAAGACCTGCAAAATTATCAGCATATGAACTAATTTTGCAACTTCATTCTGCATGATCTATGCCAACTTCTACTTTCATTTCATTCTCATACACAATGTTCGGATCAGTTTGAAAATCATATGACTAATACTGCCATATAGGGAAATGATACTGTCTGGAAGGAAAGCGTTAATGTTTGAGGTAAACGTAGGTCATTCATGAATGTTGCACGTATTCAAATTCACTGTATTCACATTGTTTAGTGTACTTGCGGCAAGTCCTGGATAAATATATAAATGAAGTAATTATGAGACGCCACGCTCATCAGACTTCTTGTATGACTATATCTCAGTATAATATAATCACGTCATGCTTATAAAACTTTCCATATAAGTAAAACAAACTATGACAGATGTACCCTAAGAAGTCTTATCAAATTAAATGCAATCAAATTCCATCCATGGCTTGATTAAGAAAGGTATTTAACATGCATATGAGCTATCTATGTTATTTCGTACTGGTCAACTTCCAACATTACTTAAGGTAGTAAGCTCCTCGAAAATGAAAGACTTAAAACTTTTGCTCAAAATTTCCGAAATGAAACTTTCAACTATTCTCTTACCAAGCCAATAAAAACAGGGGTCACCGTGCAAAGTTTGTAACTAGAGAAACAAATTATCTGACATTTATACCGATATTTGAAATTCAAAATGACTGCCATCCCTGTCTTAACTCTATGGGTAAGATACTTATTTCGATTTTTGGAAAAAAAGGTAAAACTTTTTCTTACTATAAGAGCTTTAAAATAAGCCCTAACAAGTGGTAGAGCAGAAAAGAATTGTAAGTTTGAGAGTCCGAACATATGTCCCTGAGGCGCGTTCTACATTAATCTACGTATAACTTCTGTAGTCTAGAAGCCCCATCTAATTTGATGTAGTAGTTTTGCTTTTGACAAAATTGCTTAATTAATACAGTCTCTTAATCAGTTCGTCATGGTCTTCAAACTGTCAGCATTGGAAAAACCAAATATGATAAACAAAGCATTAAAGTGTGATCAACACACAGTGCATTCAGTCCTGATATTACGGCCTAAATGAAGACAGCCATTTGCTATCGAAATGAGCGAATAATGAGCATGTCATACAGACAAAACTTTCAGCATACGATTGTGACTATGAGAGATAAATGTAACCTAAATGTCTGACCAATTTCAGTGTATTCAGTTTTGATTTATGGCCTAATTATACATATTGATTAAATTTGTAAATGAGATGGTTTTGATATGTCACATATATCAAACTTTCAGCATTAAATAAATGTAAGTTTATCCAATGTAACTCAGAAGTTTGATCAAATTCAGAACATTCACTTTTGATATATTGCCTAATTACAAAGTTTCGTTAAATATCCAAACCAGCATATTGACTTGACCTAAGTACGAACAATGAATAGCAGTGGTCCGGTCAATATGATGTACTCGATATTGACATATAGCCTAACTTTAAACATTCATTAAATATGCAAATTTAGGTAACAATCATAGTATGACCAACATACCACAGATATTCAATGAAAATTCATGCACTAGGTGTCGATATATTACCTAATTTCATAAATTATCATTAAAGTCTAGTCAATCCAAGCCAAAGTAGGGGTAAACCTAGGGCATATTGTGACTGAAATTACTTCTTCACCATGCATTTTGGGAGTGTCCAGAAATACGATACTAAAAGTCTAATAAAGTCTAATTAGTGCAACAGTGCCCTATTTGCGAAATTTTACAGGGAGATTCATGGTACAAATTGTCGCTGATAGAAGGTTTCTAGTTAATATAATTAGCTAAACATATCACAGAAATGTTCCTCATTTGCGTAAATCCGATATGGCTGCCACAACACCACACTTTTCTTTGTATTTCCCTAAAGAATGACTATTTTTAACCTACCATTGAGAAGTATAGAATTACTTTTTTCACTGTGTATTTTTACTTGTCTTTACTTTTTGTCTCGGCAATGTTTTGAATAAGTTTTATCGCCTTATAAATATTCCTTAATTGCACAAATCCAATATGGCTGCCATGGTGCGTCACTTTTCTCTGTATTACACTTAGGAATAGCTCCATTTGACCTACAACAAAGAGCAATAGAATTATACTTTAACACCGTATTTTGAGAAGGTCCCAGAATGACAAACTAAAGTCAAATGTGAATAATTTGCATTAATGTAAAAGTCGGTAATGGGGGCAAAATTGTAGCTGATAAAAGATTTGTAAATAATGTACTGAGTAAATAAACAGTTTTGTGCATGCAGTGTGATTATTTATCGCATTTGTACTGTAGGCTATGTACTTTTATATATCATATTGTGTAAGATTTCTTAATTACATAAATCCGATGCAGCCGTCATACCACTTCACCTTTCCCTTTAATTTGCCGATAAATGACTATACATATATTTCTCCATCATACATTTAAGGAGGATCAAACAAACGACATACTAAAAGAGTCCGTTACATTATTCGGCCAACCATTTTTCCACCCTAAAATCACAGAATGACAGTCGAAATATGGGCAAATTTCATTATTTCATTGATTCACATAACTTCATTTACATTCAAACTGCTCCAAAATTCGATTTTGTCTTAGCACGGTATCTCTGAATAGGTATCTTTATAGGCTAACCTTATTTTTTACCGATAAACAAAAGTGTAAATTACGAATTGGGTAAAATGCTACATACAAGTAAGGGGTTAGTATTCCTCAGTACGCATAATGACTTTAATGACGACAAGGCAACTCTAGTCGCGCTATATTAACAGCATGACTTGATCGATCTAAGAGTACTGCAGAACAGCGCCCGCACTGTACGTATCAAGGTAATGTGAATTAGTAATACAGTAATGACAGTGGATTTAACAATGGAACTAAAGCAAAACAAATAATGCTACTGCTTTCAAGTGACGATAAGGAACAAATAAGTGGTATTTACAGAGTATGTACCAATTAAGATATACTAAAAAATACAAAATTTGGAATGGAAAGTAGAGGAGCAGAAATACAAATGACAACTATGTTTTTGATGAATACTAGTAACATTTAGAAAATGACTATATGATCTTAAATAATACCAGTTCATATCAATATCAAAAAGATCAATATATGCCATGAAAAAATATCTTAAAATGAGAGACAATTTATAAATAGGGAAATACATTATAAAGAATCGCGAAATTTATATAGCAAATCCTACACAGATCAGAAAGTGATTAAATGTTCACATTTCCCATACACGCTCTAAATAAATATTTATAAAAAATACACAGGCTCTTATGAACGAATTTTTATTAATTTTTAAAGAGTAAAGTGTTATGGAATATGCCTAAGATCACACGACAAATTTCATTTGACCATTCTCAATATACTGGTAAACATGAAGAAAAGAATTAAATGTCAAAATGTTTGTCTTAATTGATACGATACATGCCTAGAACACTACACAACAGGTATTGTCAAATATGAATAAAGACTTGCAAATAGAGGTGAATGCCCTTGAAAATACCTTTAGCGGCCTTATATGTACTGAATTCACTCAAGCGTAATTGGAAAATGCTTCACATAATAAAGTTATAATAAAGCTGTAAGTATGTTTAATTAAATGCCTTCATTAGAGTTATTTTTGTGTAGGTATATGGTTCGAGTCTCGATTGCTACTTTTGTTTCATGCAGTTGTAGATATGGGTTAATGCAGAGACAATACAAAACATGCAGTATGGTGTTCTCATAAACTTACAACACGATTGGAACTAATTTTTGATAATTGGGTGGTGAAGTAAGGTCGTTTTAATCTGCAAATGTGAACTCATCTGCTTTTCTTTTTCAGTTACACACTTGTTTTTTTATGTGTAATTGCAACATTCAGCTACATGGCACCTGAAAGTTTTGAGAAATTTGAAAAAATATGAAGATCTGATTATCTGAAATTAGTTCCAATCGTGTTTTACTCAACGGACACGCATAACTTCTATCTTAATCGGTTTAATGTTTAATATTTAGAGCGAAAATGCGGTATTGCGGTATCAACGATCACAGTGTTAAAACAATAGCCATGGTGCCACCTGTAAGTATATTTAAATGTGTGCGGGTTCAGCTTTTCGATTGACAAATCCATTCGGAAAAGGTTTACATACCTTCGAAATAAAGGTCCGAAGTTCATGCACCCGTTAAATCAGCCTCTCACGTTGAATTTGGAGTCTAAGCTTATATCGGTAAAATTGACAATGTTGAAATCAGAAAGATTTCAATTACACACTAGATAATTGTACCCGTTTCGTTGCACTTTGTAAAGCATTAGTACTTTCTTACTATTATTGTTTCTTAGCAATGTTATTTAATTTTTTCTAAAACCACGTCCACAAAAAAACTGTCGTCGATAAAACACATCAATCAGGTGAACAATGCAGCCAATATCGCCACCAAAATGAATATTACAACGTGACTCTGTTTTTGCCGTGTTACACACACTCAGGCTATGTAGACGCAAAACTTTCATACTGTTCTCTTCCATGACGTCGTCTTGGCACGGCGGCTTCTACTGCACCAGTCCACACACACGGTAACCGTACTAACCGCACTGGCGACGACGGACGACACGATTATCATGTAAAACGGAGTACGAGATTCGTCTGTGATGTCGTAGAGCTCACCTGAAAAATACAAACATTAGAGTGCATATTCAAGTGCATATACACATTCGATAAAATGTGGAGGATATATACATTCGATAAAATGTGTCGGCCAGCAGGAGAAAGTTGTATAAAGTAAGCTGTTGCGGCACTCTTCAACACTTAGCTTAATAGTGTAAACCTGGAAACAGGAATTGGTCATAGATATCGACACAGTGTATCAAATTTAAGTTAATAGATAAATGATGAATTAAAAGCCAATTAATCTTATCGTTGCTTTTCACTGCGCGAAGAGTTTCTATTATACAGTCCTACAAGGCTACCAAATAGAATCAATCCTTTAAAGAAACGGGATACTATGTTGTCACTTGCCTGCTAGTGTCATGAAAATCCCACCAAAGACACCTTGAACACAAAAGATCAGTCCAATAACATTCGGGAGGTCTTCAATCAGCACTACTTCTTTAGCACAAACTACAAACATAGGTAGTACAGCTCCCTGTGACAGTCCCAAACCGGCACAAGCGATGGCCATAATGACATAGTTCGTGGTGAAGGTATATATCGATGCGCAAATCAGACTCAAATTCAACACCAACGCCAATAAAGACATTGGAGTAATCAACTGGAAGTCAACAAACCAACCATGACCTATTCGACCAATCACTGAATGTATTCCGAAAATCGTCATTAACATGGCGGCCTTCATGCCAGGAATCCCGATGTCGACTGCCCGTACGACTATCCACACCAAGTATGCCAGCATCGCGATGCCGAAGCCTGCCATGCAAACGACGAGGATTGTGACACGTGGATATCGAGGGAGAATGTAAAGACCCCACATTCTAGAAATGACCAAGCAAATGTTTCCTCTGCCGGTTTTATTTGTCACTTGCTGATCATGGACAGCTGCTAGACTAGTAGCTGTGGGTTTCGTTTCACTGTCTCCAATAGGTGCGTATCCTTCTCGATTTCCGGTTCTTTTCGTATCAAATTGTTCTGTCCTTGTCATTTGCTGATCATCGACAGCTATTGGACTAGCTCTAGGTTTCTTTTCACTGACTCCAATAGGTGCGTATCCTTCTCTATTCGGGGTTCTTTTCGTGTCACACTGGTCGTCTGTCATCGCATTTTCAGAACCGGGCGTTTCGTTTAAAGCTAAATCCGATGATACTTCGCTGCCACTCGGTGACGTTGCAGACGCGGGTTTCATCGTCATTGCACATGCAAAGGTGTTGGCAAATAGGCCAGCAATTATAAGAAACGAACCGTGCCATCCGTAAACTTGTATGAGTGCTTCCACCATTGGCGGAAAGGCTAAAGTTCCAACACCTCCCCCTACCCAAGCAATTCCGTTGGCTAGTGCGTAGCGATCCGTGAAATGCTCGGCTATGACTGACATCGGAGGTAAATATATCATCAGAGTAGAGATTGCTGGAAAGCGAATAGAAAAGTCATATTAACAAGTCATTCTCAATGACATAGTCCCCGAATGTTAAAGTTGCAACTTTGCTAAATGTAACTGGACGAAAGTCAACAATACGCAGTGATTGAAATATGTGAAGTCACAGTGTATTATCCTCAACATACCTTGCTATACTCAGGTATGTCAAACAAAATAAATCCTCAAGTGTGTGTATGAAATACATGCAAGGTAAAGTCCCTGCACCAATTTTGAAATAAATTAATTCAGGCATTGCTGTGTTATGTACTGAACATTAGAAAAATGAAACAAAAGAGAATGAAAGAGTCAACATTCATATGCATGGCATAGTGTTAAATCCTTGGACGAAGTTCAAAACAAATTGGTTCTTGAATGTCTCGATGATGGCACTTGATATGAAAAATATCATTGCAAAATGGTTGCTCCATAACCAGAAGTGAAAACTGTAGATTTCAGGGCAATTTTCTTTGCACGTAAATTTGTATTTCGACACGATCAAAATATGGCCGCAAGACAGCCATTTTCCAAATTGTTAGAAATGTTTTGTATAGTATAAAGCCTTATTAATTCAGACATGCCTTGATCAATTTCTTTCAAAGTTGGAATAAAGACATGAGTCGTTCGTGTGCACATTGATCAGTGTTGCTTTTCCAAATGTATTTTTGGCACGGTTTGTCTAGCCCCATGTTTTCAGAACGCTAAACCGTTTGTTTGATTTGTCGTCCGTCTGTCTCTAAATCACTGAAGCCGTTACAATAACTAAGTAACAGAATAAAATCGGTAAAGGGTAATAAAACACATCCATGCCGACGACAAAGGTTGTAAACAACCACAAAACGAAATATTCAGCAGAAACTAAAGAATTGGTGAACGAAGGCTCATCTCCAATATTAATAGTATTGAGCTATAGGAATAGGCCTCGGAAACAGGTATCGGGATCTCAGTTGTTTTCACGGCACATTGCCAGTCAACAAATGAAATCTTGAGTTATTTACGGGAAATATGATAGTAGTTATCCGAGGATATCACAGCAAAAGGAAAATGACAGTGGCACTCATGTTAAATGAAGTCTTGCCATTGTAGATAACGATTGAGAGAAGTTTTTCATTATTTTCAGTACAGCTCGCATGTAGAGGATATTGTGTTTGCTGTTCGGTAGACCTTCAGAGCTCAGTACACATAGTATGATATTGAGAACAGAATAACAAGAAAGTATGGTAAATTTATTAGACCATACATTAAGAGATACAGCTATTGTGCTTTTATGAGGACAATTGTATCGATCGATCGGCGCCTTGAGGGACGTCATAGACAAACATCACACAGGAAGACAGCTACAGGTAGCGTAACCGAACCAATATGGTTGCAACAATCTCTGAACAAATTACTCGACTGTGTTAATCCATAGTATTTTATGGTTCCTAAACCACTATCTTCTTAGGCTCAGCGGTCCTATGATATAGCTTACCACGCTCCTGTGTAGCCGTGCAGGTGCAGAGGAATTTGTTGCCTGGGCAATTGAAGTCAAACTTCACTGGTCATAGCAAAGCGTTTTCTTAAGCAAGGCATAAATTGACTTCTTGCACGGCTGAATCCCTTTATCGTAAGTCAGGGACTAAATCAGTGTTTGGTCCTCTTATACTACAGTAATTATCTTTAAAAATCCTCCTTGGCCTTGCTGTTCATATGTATACCTTTGCCGTTGTCTCATTAGATTTGCTGGAGTGATAAAGATGATTTTGTACAAATGATCTGACAGAGTAAAATATATCAGTTGTGACAGTCATTACAACCGTGACAGGTGTTCTGCAAATCGTGCTGTCGTCTATACTTACACGGTACAATTGCAAACGTCACAGTTAAATGGAGTAAGCTGTCTGAAAACGCCGTCGTGACCATAGCAACCGTGTGCAGGATGGCGCCAGCTGCAACAACCTTTCGAGCACCATATACTGAAGTAAGATAACCCACTATTGGTGCTAGAAGTCAAACAAAAAACGAAAGAACACAGCGTTTTAAGATGCTTAATATGCAGACGTCGGGGCTTCATACGAACTAGAAAGCAGAATGTCATGAAATGTCAACGTCCGACTTAATTGTTACGGATTTGGCGGAGTCTGAGCGGTCCCTCAACCAACATCCCATGTCCTGAAAATAAGTAGATGGCGTTCATTCTTCATTTTTTGCTGTTTATTTTTTTATGATATATGGATAATCTGTGAACCACAAGACAAATACACTGTCGTATTCCTCTTGATGCTAGATGCGAGGTGATTAAGATTGATTTATGCAAATTAATTTAAGCATAGTTTCGTTATCAACATTTTATGCTAATAAAGATTCTTTGTTAAATAGTCATGTACCTCGCATCTTGCACTGTATTCTTCTATCTATAAGTTCAAAGTATTAGGGACTGGACAGAAATCACAGGGGGTTGGGCTAGTGTTTTTGGGTGCACATGGTTCGCCATGTTTCGTGTTAGCATTTTTTAAGGGTCATGAAATTTCACGCATGCCTTTGGGGAGGGTCATAATTTTTTGTGCAGCTATCGCAACTATAAGAAGGCAAAATGTGGCCGATACAGTACTTAACCAAAAATATCAAATCATTATACATTTGAATCTTTTGTACAGACTACTAACAATTTCCCCTACATAACAAGCTATTTATGTGCATTTACACATGTTTTACAATTTATGTAAATGTAATCTGCTTGAAGTGGCAGATAAAAAGTACATGTGTGTACAAGAAATTTGATTTTTGGATTCGATCAAAAATGTTGATTCACTATAGGAGTCTATGAGGAAACTATGAATAATTTTTTCCAAATACAAACCTGGCTAAACCTGTGTACTTAGAGATGCTTGATAATTAATATTAATGTACCTAATTAGACTAGGGTGGTTACAAGTGCATGTACAAGAAAGAAACTTTAATTTTGGAATTTCACCGAAATGTTGATTCACTATACATGGGAGTCTATGAGGAAACTATGAATATTTGTTTTCCAATACAAAACTAGCTAAATCTGTACTTTTATGTTTTACAACTGATATAAATGTACATAATGAGAATGGGGTGTCTGAAAAAGCAGATGTAAACAACAAATATGATATTGGAATTTCACCCAAAAAGTTAATTCACTTCTCATGTTAGTCTAGGGGTAACTATTAAATATTTTCCCAATATCAAACTTGCTTTATATGCGCATTAATATGTATGTGTTGTTAAATATTGATGTTTATCCTGCAACAAGTTACTTGACAAAAAATAAGTGCTGTATTAATGAAGGTAAACATTACAGCTTTTATCCCTTTTGATTTTGAATAGCCAATTGTAGTTGACAAAATTATTTATTGTGATTTGTGATCTCTTTAACATTAAATTACTTGAAGCCTCACATAAATGTGATTATTTGTAAAGGTTAATAAGTTTTCATTAAAAGTTGAAAGGTCAAATGAAAAACTTATCAAATAAGAAAGTATTGATACGGGGTTACTGTTTTTTGCACATAAAATTTGGGGAGGGTAACTCTTGTTCTTGCAAATACTTTTGAAGGGTCACTATTTTTCGCTCCGCCCCCCCCCCCCCCCCTCTGTAATATAGGTTTAGTCTCTTAAGGATGCGACTCAGGTTGATTGGCACGTATTTTCAATCCTAATTTTCACATAGAAGAAGTGGTCACACACCCGACTTGTGGTACTTTTTTTATCTGCTCGGTCACCGAAGAGTTCAGAAAATTTGTTTTCCCACAGTCCCTCTATCCACTGTGGTTTTCCAAAAACAGGTAGTTTTACTCAAAAACACGTGTTTTTAAGTTTTTTACTCAAAAAAGTGTAAGTACAAATCTCCAATTGGCCTTGGTGATCATAAATTATCGGCCTTTGTTCACGTTTGTCAGGATATCTTCACTTTCAGGCCTTTTATCGGAAATCTGAGACACGGTCTTTCAGATATGTTCATTCACTGTCCACAGACGAAAAATCAGAGTGATCTGTCCGGGCGCCGCTGACTTATAATGTACGCACTGCCAAAATCGGAACTGAGAAAATCGACGATTTTTGTCAACGACCTATGCGTCACGTATTGTGGCCAAGAAGTCCGACTCGCGCACTATCTTCTGAGAATTTTATTACACCAAGACTAAGTTGAAATACTTAGCGTCAGTTTTGGGAATTTAGAACATGTTTGGGATCGCAGATCGTGTGAAAATAGAAAGAAATTATACACTGAACTGGCAAATGCTTAGTGCCGGCAGTGGGTGGTATTTACACAACAAACACAGAAGGGTAATTAGCGATTTAATCCATTTTTCGAACATTTAACCAGCATATTAACTGTATACTGTTGTCTCAACGGTTACAATCTGGTTACCAGAGTTCACGGTCAAGATCAAGATGTCGAAACTTGTGTAAAAAAGTCTATCTGATCGAGACCTGTGTGCTGTCGTCGCGCGATCGCGTCGGGCATTCACTTGTTCTTGACTCAAGTTGTCTGCTTCCTATCTCGCGATCGGCAATTTATGCATGTTCTTTAAGTGATTATCAAGTTCATTATAGCGCCGACATCTGTGCGAACGGGACGTCGATCAGTTGCTAGTTTTCCAACTTCAAAATGACACGAATACATGTAACTCTTGACAACATAAAATGTCTGATGAAAACATGTATTTTCTTAGCTTTTGCACCGCGCTGCAAATTTGTCGCCCTTCGTTACGACGGGAGAGATTGACTCGTGTTATTTTTTTCAAACTTTATTCATATGTGATCGTGTACCGATTTTATCAAACTAATACTCACGCCGTAGCGTAGAACAGTGCAGACTGTCATCGACAGCGTGTTCCGAGAGACAGAGTATTGACTATAGTCTACAGTGGAGTCACTCGACATGCCCAATACCAGCGCACACATAATTGTTTCGGAGGTCTTTTCTTTTAATCAAACTTTTGATGACTGACGATATTTTGTCACCAATTCTTTATTCATCGCAAGTAGAAATTCTATGCACCGCTAATCTCACCACTGTATAATATAACCAGCTAAAAAGAAAAGAAAGGCGAAGTCATCTAATGCTGATCGACGGGACCGATCGTTGTCTGGTCAGTCATTGATGGGCCGTCGTATGCAGTGAACACGTACCTTTCAAATACTTATTGAAGTTCCGCAAAGCATGAATACAAAATCCTTGCTAACATTTTCTGAGTATGTGTTTGCCTTGCGTGAAATCAGCCTCATATAGCAACCAGATATGAACTGTAAATGCTCACGTGTTTCATTATATATTGCAGTTATGTGTAAATTTGAACCTTTGCCACATGTTTGCAACTTCATTGAAAGTATTATGATCAACATAATGAACAATATTCACCACAGATTAACTCTTTAGGTCATTAAGTATTCAAATATGTAATCAGCTGAAATAAAAATAATTAATTTCTTTGACTGCTATCATTGTATCACCACTTCAAGTTATATAGCAAGTGTAATTGCCTTTGTTCAAGTCCTTCAAACTATATATTCCAAACTTTGAAAGCTCATTACATATGCAAACTATAAATTAGCTGACATGAAAACTTAAGTGCGAAATGACTTCCAATATTGGTATAACCTGGTATAATCATCAATGTACATAGCATATTATGCCAACTTTGATCAAATAAATCCTAGTATATATCCCTAATTAGGAAAGTTAATTAAATACACATATTAGGAATTGGCTGAAGCAAAAATGCTTAATGCCTTTCAATAATGTTAGCCTACATAATAGTATCTTTAATGTACATAGCAAGTTTCATCAATTTCGGTCATGTAAATTCAAATATATATCCCTAATTTCAAAAATTCATTAAATATGCAAATTAGGAGCTGGATGAAGTAAAAACGCTTAATGACTTCAATAATGTCGTATCAAATCATCTTTAATGTACATAGCAAATTTTGTCAACTTTGGTCTAGTCAATACAGATAAATATCCCTGATTATGAAAGTTCATTAAATATGAAAATAAGGAATTGGCTAAAGTTCAAATGCTTAGTGACTTTCAATAATGTTCTATCACAGTATCTTTAATGTACATAGCCAGTTTCATCAACTTGGGTCCCGTCAATTCAGATAAATACCCCTAATTAGGAAAGTTCATAAAATATACAAATTAGGAATTGGCTAATGTAAAAATGCTGAATGACATTTTATAATGTTCTATCATAGTATCTTTAATGTACATGGCAAGTTTCATCAATTTTGGTCATGTAACTTCAAATGTATATCCTTAATTTCAAAGATTCATTAAATATGCAAATTAGGATTTGGATGCATTAAAAATGCTTAATGACTTTCAATAAGGTTAAACCATAGAATCTTTAATATGCATACCAAGTTTTGTCAATTTTGATCGAGTAAATTCAGATATATACTCCTAACTAGGAAATTTCATTAAACATGCAAATTAGTAATTATCTTTTACGACACCCCTTAATATCTTTCAAAGCTGATATATCTTGGTGTGATCAACATTTGTTGCGAATCTCATCAAATTGTGTGCAGTCGTTGTCAATATATATCAGTTTTTCTAAAATCATTAATTATGCAAATGAGCAAAGAGTAAGCAAGCCACACCCACCAAAAACTAATCAGTTCTTGCCATTTGCAAACTGAATCTATGTACCAGATTTGATTCTGATCTGATGAGCCGTTTTTGAGATATGAGTACACAGACAGACAGACAGACAGACAGACAGACAGACAGACAGACAGACAGACAGACAGACACAGAGACAGACACAAAGACAGACAGACATCGCTGCGACATATGCCCACGTGTGTCAACACTTCAGCAAAAATTGCTAGTTTCCGCACTTCTACTGAGAAGTTGAGCCGGGTTTGTTTTATGTTTAGTGTTGAGGCCCAGCTAGCAGCTGCGGAGTCTGCGGGTTATGGCCAAGTTCAGACAATACAAGAATTATTTGTGAACTCTCGCAATCCACGTATACTTTGACATAATTTAATTTTTGGGTTATATTTAACACCTGCCGGGTTGAGAACGCTGAGCATAGCGTTGAAGATAACGCATGCGCACTAACCGCTAAGTATATATATAATCTCTGCGCAGCTGCGTGTTTATCAAAGGTATAGCGTGATCGGTAATCCACGGGAAATATCACGCGGTGTAGCTGATAGTTTGCCATTTAAGTAATATTTCAGGAATTTCCCGGTACGATGTGACCCAACACTTTTCGCCAAAAGAAAGGCAACGGGTCAGGGGTTCGAAATTTGAAATTTAAAAAAAATGCTAAAATTGACCTTTGAACCTGAGTCGCATCGTTAACTTTGCCAATGCAACCTCGATGTCTTGTGCATTAACGTTTTATCTCTAGTACAAGAGTTTCGTGCGATGTCGAGATTAAAATTCAGCTGTTAACGACGTTGACGAGAGAGAGAGAGAGAGAGAGAGAGAGAGAGAGAGAGAGAGAGAGAGAGAGAGAGAGAGAGAGAGAGAGAGAGAGAGTTGACAGTCGAAGACAAGGCACTAAGACATGATCTTGAGAGCAGAATAACAAGAAAGCATGGTAAATTTATTAGCCCACACATTAAGAGATACAGCTTTTGTGCTTTTATGAGGACAATTGTATCGATCGATCGGCGCCTTGAGGAACGCCTACGATAAGGATTATGGAAGACACGTACGTTCGACCATAAGTATAGATTGAACCGATTGCAGGCTATGCCATTATTTCTTGTGTTCACCAGAAACACGCCTATGACGAATTTAACGGCTGCTGTGATAAACTGAAACTTTTGCTGTACAGTGGGGTGCAGTTACACTGGAGGGCATTCATCAAATTGTGAATTGGCTTGAATTCATAGGGTCAACTTTGCAGACGTATTTGCAGACGTATTTGTCGACACAGATATACGCATATATGTACACAGTGTGTTTGCATTTTCAAGAGTAATGGTTGATAATTCAACACTTGCGGATAGGGGGAACAGACAAATACACATGTTCTTCCAATCAGTCAAATAATGCAGGCTCTAACTCGTCACTATACCATGTAGACTTAACTTACATATGATTGCTCCGACCAGAAACTGCAACGTGAACATCCTTGAGATGGCTGTTGCGCCCTCGTCAAAGTACCTAAGAAATTCCACCATGAAGATACCATTGGTGCTCATTATACCGGCGCACACGAACTGAATGTAGAAAGTGCTGGCCAAAATCAACCAGCGCCATTCGCCGCTGTCACATGGTTGACACTTTGCCATTGTTGTTTCAACGGCGATAGGCACAAACCTGTGAACTGAAAGCGAAGAAGTTTCTCCCGTTTGGTCCAAACAGCTGGCAAGCAACAGTTTCACGTTGCTTATCTGCAAGCAAATCAATCGTACGTGTTGATACTCTGAGTGACACCAAATTTAAATCTGACAGTGACGGCTATGCCGCAATATAAATAGCAAAAGAACATAGAAAACAAGGACGATCGTAATGCCCGAGACGCTTCGCTCAAAAGTCACTCGTCAATGTATGGCAGCTATGAAGGTTCCTTCATGTTTAATGTCTCACCGACGTCACGTAAGCGTATTAAAGGTAGTATGCGCTCAAGGACAAATATTCGAGCTATCACACTTTTGCAATACTTTTTTGGTCCACCACTTGTTTGGCACCATGGAGTAAAAAGTTTTCACCAACTTACTTTGAGAAAAACGAAAAAAATCCTACGTAGAGTTAACACGGGGATGGCGGCCATTTTGATCATTAAACATCGGTAATTATTTGATAATTTGTTTCTCTACAACCCAATTTTGCACAGTGACCCCTGACTTTTTTTATTCTATGATTTCAGAGAGAGAATGGTTTAAAGTTTCTTTGAGGAACATTTGCACAAGGATTAATTATTTCAATTTCGAGGCGCATACTACCTTAACCCTTTCAGTGCTGTATTTTTCCCACCAAAATTTTAGTGCAACATTTTACCTATTTTTCAGTGTGAACTTTTCCGTACTTTCTTCTGATAATTTTGGACCAAATGAACTCATCATTTCATTGGCTACAGTTTTTCTTCAAAACTTTGGCAAAAATCTGACAAAAAATGACCGAGTTATATTTTCTAGGGGTGACCAAAATTGACTTTGGCGCTCAAAGGGTTAATGCCTCATCGGCTTCTTTGTCTAAGCCCCTCTCCCCGAACAAGGTCATTGCGTTGTAAACTGCAGGTTCGCGAAATGCCTAATGTGTTTTAAAATGTATGAAGACAGTACGATGTATTGCCATGAACGGTATTCGCATGCGCAAGCTACATAAGATGCGTGTACAACACCCCCATCACCACCTACAGTGCTGAGATAATGCTTACGAGGCTAATGGACGTGAGGGCAATTACAATCTGCAACTCTGAACGGTCTCTATACTATTGTGATAACGCAGCCCCCTCCGTAATACCAGTGGAATGTTTGATGTGATTTGACTGAGCGTCACTAATAGTTGGAGTGTACCTTAAATGTCGCCGATGTATGAAATTCGGTGTAATTATTGATAATTGCACGTGCCCCTCAGAATAGGACACCCACGATAATGAGCAAATTACATACATAGGAAGGGACAGTCACTGTAACTTTTGTGAGCATTTTTTCTATATTTTGTGTCTTAAAAAAACAAGCGCATCTTTTCTTCTAATCTACCATTTAATTAGACTTGGTTCAAATCGGCGATTTTAAAATTCAGAACAAAAACGAACTCTACATACAAATTTAACAGTTTTAAGCTAGGCAAAATTCGTGAGCAATTTCGAAATTTTAAAATGACAGGATAACGTATCTGGTACTCAAATTTGCGAAAAAAGTAATTCGCTTCAAGATAGATTTTGCATGGTGCAGGTATCACTGCCATCTTCGAGCAAATTTAAAGTATTGCAAGAGTCAGTAAAAGGACTTCTTGTTGTACAAGCTGTACTTTGATTTTTTGTTCACGTCTTTCAGAGATGTAAGGCATGCACATATATCAGTGTTCAGGCTGCAGGGTGTACCTATCATGTTGGCCTCTACCACTGCATTATTGTAAGAAAGGAATAAATGTCTATAGCTGAAAACCTTGGTCTGTGCCCAATACGGTGTGTTCAATGTGACAAGAAGCTGTATAGGTATCGGAAATGTGAAAAAAAAACTCGTTCTCATAAATGGTTAAAAATGTTCTCGTTCACCATGCGTACTCCAAAACCTGGGCATCGTGTCAGATTTCCTACAACCTCCGTGTGTTATTCATAAAAGGCTATGATACAATTTAAACTATCTACGATTTTGCATTACAAACTTTTAATCCTACAACCTCCGTGTGGTATTCAAAAAAGGCTAAAATACAATATAGTTTTTCTACGATATTGCATTGCAAACAAAGTACAGTACAGTACTGCCCTACCTTACGTTACTCAGCTTACTCCAAGAATCCCTAACAGGAAGAAAGAGTAGGTCTGACCTACCTTGCGATAAATATCTTAATGGTCTCAATCAAAAGTTGGTCGGAGGAAAGCAACAGTGTGTTTGAATTATGTGAAGAACAAAAACGAGTGTCTGTTATCATTCATCAATGTGGTTACGTAACTTGTCAGTTATGAATAAACTAACTGTCGTACTTCGAGAGATGTAATTATGATATTTAAGTGTAGGAATTCCTTTATCTTTTATCGTGTGATGTCACACTACTTAGGGTTCGTTAAAAAAGCCATGCTTCTATAATCTGTCTGTCTGTCTGTCTGTCTCCAACTTTTTTTGAATTGAATTGAATTGAATTGAATTGAATTGAATTGTTATTTAACCAGATAAACGGACAATTACAAGAAAAATATTACAGTCACTGTGAAAGTATGACTTTATCTGGTTTGGACCATAGAAATAGTCCATAAGGACTAGTCGAGTCCATGGCCAACTACTCAGCTAAAAACTGCAAACGATGATGCCATAAAGGGCTCAAGTAAGACAAAAATACATATCGGAGATAAAGAGGAAATAAAATACATTAGATACATAAACAACTCAAGAAAAAAGATACATATTGTTATATGTTCATTAAGTAGTTTCTTAATTCTACTTTGAACCTTTGTCTACACGTTATTTGCTTAAATGAAGAAGGTAGAGAATTCCAATGTTTAATTGCTGCATACTTAATGTTGTGTCGTGCGACTGTAAGCTCTGTTTTAGGAATACAATAATTGCTATGCTCTACTGATCATGTAGAGTACCCATGGCGAGGAAGTTCAAAACAATTGTTGATAGTGATTGGAAAACCGTTATTTTTGAAATCAAAAACAAAAAGGCAAGAACAGTAATTACTTAGTTTAAAAATATGAAGGATGTTTAGTTGACGAAAGAGGGGATTTGAGTGGGCATGAAAATCAGAAAAAGTAATCAAACGGACAATTTTTTTTGTAGGCGGTAAATAGGTTCAAGGAAAGTAGTGTAAGTATTTCCCCATATTTCTAAGCAGTACGTTAAGTGTGGTAGAATGAAGGCATTGTAGAGTTGAAGTAGGATAAACTTTGGAACGAAATGTCGAAGACGTGAGATAATTCCAACTTTGTGGGTTATTTTATTTATCACATTCTTAATGTGTGGTTTCCAGGAAAGGGAACTGTCGATTGTTACACCAAGATAACTAGCTGAAGAAACTTCCTAAATCTGTTGATTTCCAAGGTATAAATTACCGTGTAAAGTTACACGTTTTTGACGTGATTTAACAACCATGTAATTAGTTTTTTCTGCATTAACAGTTAATTTGTTCGCCATGCACCAGTCATTGACTTTATGAAATTCACTATTTATATGGTTGAGATGTAGTGCTTGATAGTCTAAAGATTTAAAAACATTAGTTTCATCAACAAAAAGTCTGAAATTAAAGTAGCTAGTAGAGTTATTGATGTCATTGATATATATCAAAAAAGAGTTGGCCCTAGAATGGAGCCCTGTGGAACTCCACATGTAATTTGACGTGGTTCTGACGCTTTTCCATCTATTACAACTGAATGCTTGCGATTTTCAAAGTAATTTCTAAACCAAAGTAGTGGGTGACCTCTTATTCCATAAAATTCGAGTTTTTGTAAAAGTATATCATGGTTGATAGTGTCAAATGCCTTTTTAAGATCGACAAATATACCAACAGTTGTGCAACCATTATCCATTTGATCTGTTAATTCTGCAATAATATCTGCCAGGGCAAGTTTAGTGCTATATTTCTTTCTAAAGCCATATTGAGTTTGTGAGAGAATGTTATGTTTTTCGAGGAAGGAGATAAGCTGCTTATTTACAAGTGTTTCAAAAATTTTGCTAAAGACAGGTAAAACTGAAATCGGTCTATAGTTCCCAACATCAAAAGGAGACCCCTTTTTATAAAGAGCTGTAATTTTGGCAAATTTAAGTGCATCTGGAAAGTAACCATGAGCTAAAGAAAGGTTAATAATATGTGCTAGGGGACTCGAAATATAATCAGCAGCATCCTTGACTAATAAAGGGTGAATATAATCATGACCGGTAGCCTTTTTGGATCTATGGAGCGTAATTCATTAACGACGTCACTTGCAACAACAGGATGAAAGAAAAAGGACCTATTGTGGTTTCTCCTAAGATATTGCTTAAAGTTGACATTGGCTGTAATTTGTGACGCCAAATTGGGACCAACATTTGTAAAATAATTACAGAAAACCTCAGCAATTTTTGTGCTGTCAGTCACTTCTTCATTATCAACCTTTAACTTATTTGGTGTTAAACTATTTCTAACGTTACTATTTAAAATTTCGTTTATAACTTGCCATGTTTTCCCAGAGTTACCATGAGCATTGTTGAACTTATCACAAAAGTACCGTTTCTTTGCATGTTTTAAGACTTTCGTCAAAATATTCCAATAATTCTTATAATATTGATTTATATGAGTGTTCATTCGCTTTTTTCCTCTTTGAATATAAAGAATATTTTTCTTAATTGAAATAAGAATGCCCCTTGTCAACCATGGTTTTGACGCTACACTGTAATATTTTTCGTAGAACATGTCATAAGCCGTATTCGGGTCATGACTCTCATAAATCGGTTGCCAGGTGACATTTCCCAATTCATTCAAGAAAGATTCGCAATTGTACCGAGCAAAATCAAACTTAATGTGTGATTTACCTGTTTAAAAACATATCTCAAGTTATTCACAATTACAAAGGTTGACAAGTGATCAGTAATATCTGTGTCGATGCATCCACAATCTAAAAAGTGGTCTGTGATGTTTGTGATCACATGATCTATTGTAGTACTTGAAAAGTCATTGACACGAGTGGGAGTATTAATAATTTGTTCAAAGTTATACGACTTTAACAGAGTTGAGTAAGATGTGGCGGCATTTGAAGTCGACATAACGTCAATATTGAAATCGCCAACTATAATACACTTTTTGTTTTTTAAAGACATAAGGTACAGGAAATTTTCAAAACTATCAAAAAGTCTGAAATAGGTGTGTTCGGCTGTCTATATACTACTCCAACAACAATTTTTGTCTTCGCAATGGCAGTCTCAATGAATAACGACTCACTATTTGCAATATGCAAATTGGGAAGTTGCGCCCGTGGCAATGTGGAATGCACATACATTGCTACACCGCCACCTTGTGAAAATTCTCTGTTACTAATGTGTAAATTGTATGACGGTAGTTGAAAAGGAGAATGATCAATACTGTTACGTAACCATGTTTCAGAAAGAGCAATTATTGGGAAACTGTGATCAAGCACATTTAGCAAAGCATGAAGATCATCAAAATGCTTACAGATTGATCTTATATTGAAATGACAAACTGAGAATGGTGTGAAATCACCATTTTTAGATTTACCTGTGATTGAAGCCGTCAATGGAAACGGATGTACAGCAGGATTTCGTAATGCTCTCTTGTGAACAAAAGTCCATCATAAATGGAAAAAAAAAACACGATTATCTTTGAAAAGTTAGTTTATGCGATTTACGGCTTTTGCTGACGAGACAGAGATAAATTCTGATGTTTCATCTTTCCGAGTGAATATCTTGCCATTGCTTGTCCAAATAAATCTCCATTTCAGCTGATTTCTCCTTTCGTTTACTTGGTGGAAAAGACGCTTCATCGCTGGTGTCAGGTTTTCGTTTATGTAAATGTTATTGGTGTTGTTGTCCCCTACTCGAATTTGATTTGGAGTTTGCCCGCGAAGATTCTTTCTCGCATAGTAGATACTGTTCCGTACTGATCTCCTGACAAATTTGACGATGATGGCTGGTGGTTGGTGTCGTTGTTGAGTCTGGTTTTGACGACTTGGGCGACGGTGACTGATGTCTATGTCGTTGGGCGTAATGTCAACGCCAACAGCAGCGGCAACTCGTACGACAATGTCATTTGTGTCTTCCCCGTTTCGTTGCGGAATTCCGTGGATTAATGACAATGACACGGCTAGACTGTCAATCTCGCTATATTGAGAGCGACATGAACGTGTTTCTTAGATTTTTGTCATAAATAGGGGAAATGATTGTTGAAAATCAGTTACACATGTCTAAGTGACTTAAATAAAAAGTTACTTAAATAAAATGCTGTCAATATCTAGCTGTATATAGAAAACACAACGGGAGTTTGTTTTAACGTTTTGTCAATGCTAGAAAAATGACGGTAAATATAATATTCATGTGCGTAGTCGATTGGTGGAGATTCTTCTCGTTTCACCGTCCGGTTGACTGATATATTGATTTGTTTGCGGTGCAATATTAAACTCTGTTGCCTTCCGCTGAGTTCGCTATTGTTCTTCCGGATTTCATAACGGAAGCTCTTGTATTCAATGGTGCACACATACGCCGATGATAGCAATGATGATATTTGAAAGTAAAATGGCGCCCTGGAATCCCCCTTGTGATTTCGTCAGCCTGCCTCCAATCAAATAAGTAAAAAATCTTTTTGTTTCAGACAATATCATTTATCCCTACTTTAACCGCATGAACCATGACAGACGAAAATGTTCTTGCCAAAGGAAGGAAGTATCTCAGTATACAATAAACCTTCCGTACACATCGCAGTGAAGTACGCAGTCATTTATTTGAAGATCGAGGGCGCTCTAAGCACCCCTATACCCTATATAGTTGCAGCTGAGGGAGCTAAGATAAACTTTAGTAGGACATTTTCTCTCAAATGAAACATGGAACGCAGCTCCTGAAAGCTATGATCATAACATAAATTGGTAAACCTTCCTGGTACTTCGTTCTGAATCCTGTATTGGGAAAAGTGATGACAAGGCATATGCATTTTCACAAATTTATTCGCGGTAAAATACTTTCACTGAACTGGCAAAATTCACAGCAAAGTACGGACGTAGTGATACTTGCCGGTAATTTTGACAAAGATTCCAGGCGATACTTAGGACAGAATAAATCAATTCAACAGCATTTGGCAGGTCCTGGAGATGAACCATCTCCCTCGTAGTACTAAACAATTACACAGGTATGGGTAGAACTTTTCCATGAAACATTCAGCTCATGCAACTTACATGTATGTCCTGACACTCTTAGTATAGGCAAGGAACACATTAGGTTTAAAAAGCCTTTTTTTATTTAGCGGTTTGAATTCAAAATGTCAATCAGTGAAAAGATGACTTGAAGCTTCTGTACTTAACATGCACGAGATGCTGTGTAAGATTCCCATTGTAAGTCTTGGAAGACGTTTCGGTGTTGCATTTCTATTGCATGGACATACATCTTCGTATAAACGGCATGTCAGTCCTGGATAATATTTTCCATAATATATACTTGGACAACTTTGGGCGATGGAAACAGCAACTTTTTGTGTATATTTTACCCTGTTATCGTATCTGATGATTCCTGCAATAGCTGAACCACTATCCGTATTTTATTTTTCATTTTCTATCGTCACAACTCTATGGACTACCGTCGACAGCCTAGAAAGCAAGGTGACTTCTACTTTGCTCTCTCTCGAGTGTAAATTGAAAATTTGCTCAGATGCAGAAATATATCGTTAGCAATGTGCACCCAGCGTTTCGAACTCCTTGCTAAACTGAAACTTCCGCCACTGAGTGTAAAAAATCACGGTGATCAGCACACATTCAAGCAGACATTCCGAGAGATTCGGTACGATGTGTTACATAGGATATGAACCAACGACTAAATATGGGCCAACACAGTTTTGCCTCAGTTACTCATAATCCGTACCGCCATGCCGTTGACCCAAAATCTCAAAATTCTCAGGATAAATACAACAGCAATGAAACAAGGTAAGTTAATATCTACATGTCTACATGCAAACGTAAAAGAACGATCCTGCGTTGTATTTAAAACTCCCTCTATGGTGAGAAAAGACTCTCTTATGTTTCAGTAAGAAAATATATCCTTTGTACAAATACTGATGTAAAAAAAAGCCAGGGTATAAAGGTCTGGGACCTAATTTTTATTCTGTCCCCTTGCATCCTATCCTAAAATAAACATATCATATGTAAATTCGTAGCAGCATCATTTTGATTGAGGGCATTGTAAGAAATGCAATCCTTCCTGCAATATCAGCCGTGCATCGAAACGTATCGGTCAAGACAAGACTGTAACTTCCGAAAAGAGATTCAAAAACTCTAAATATCTACTCAACGTCGAGGGCGCTATGTGAAGACGTTCTGACGCCTTCATATTGCTCTTTACACGATTATACCATGGTTACCAGATTTCATGAAGACCCCCCTGCCAACTTCACGGGGTCAAAGTTACACCATCAGCGATTATGACCTTTCATTAACAGTTACTAAATGATATTACAAGAAAATACTTTCCACGGGAAAGAAGTTAATTGCAGTTTCTGAACCTGTATTCAATCTTGAAAGTACGTCATTGGTCCCAATAATCCAAAACTTGGTGAAGTTCAAGCTATACATAGAAGGTTTGGAGTTCTCACAAGGTCGGCATATTTTGTGCACATGGCGGCTCCAAAGCAAAAAGTATATGTGCCTGGATATGCACTTGAATTGGCGTCAACCTGTGGCTGTATGCCCACCAAGTCCACACTACATTGTAATACGTCTATTCCCGAGCTGAAAGAGTGAGCGGTTTTGCATTGCAAAGCTCAGTTACACCGTCCGCACAAATCCCAGCACTTGCGTGATACCACGGTACACGGAAGAACTGCCAAAAGTTATATGTCAAAATGTCGACATTACTTGAGCCCGGCGTTATGATCGGCTTCCGCGTCGAGGCAAGTCAGCGTAGTCGTAGGTAACCTCAATCGGTATCAAGTACAATTCTGAATCGGTGCCACAAGTCGCGAACTGAAGGCAATCATCCAGCATTTGAACTAAAGATTTGAAGTCGGGCCGCCGACTAGAATCCAACAGCCAACACTTCTGCATTATCTCGTATCTAGGGGGACAGAATAGACAGAGTGTGTCATAAGTTATAATTAACAAAAGAGAAGAAATAAAACGATGAGAAGGGAATTGGTGTGGAACCTGCGAAACATCAAGGCATATTCATATCAAAATGCTATGTGAAGGCTAGCTTTGGATTTATATTAAATTGTAGGTTGTGTTTGTCCTGCAGGTTAATGGTAAAAATCACGACTGACGCGTCGTCGACGTGACTCGACCTCTATGAATGCGAGTGGTCTCTCTTAGAGGTGCTTTGCTGGCTGCATCGGCCCGACTCTCACGAATGTTGTGGAGCTGCTCTATTCATTTACCCGAGCTCAGTGAAGCAGGACTCGACCATTGAGGGCGCACGCGTCTCTTTGGGAAGGCGATCAAGTGACCCGCAAAAGATTTTAACGTTATACGAAGAATGACAATTCTTTGTTCGAACAGCGCACCTGAAGAAAATTTCATTATGGAAATATTGGGCGTCGTCTTCCCAAGGCTTTTTGAAGCGATTGGACCACAAGCAAAATTTAGACATGGCACAGTGTGGGCCAAGTCTTATTCAGTCTTCCCCCTTGATTTACATACTTCGGAAAGGAGTCGTTAAGAGTCAGGGGACCATACAAAACTTACACTTTCTCCGGTGTGTTGGGTGGTTGTTCAAGTCGCCTTCCCCTCTCTAAGTATTCAACGAGATCCCAGTTGTCTATTGCCGCGTACGGATTTTCTCCTCTTGTCATTAGTTCCCAAAGTAACACCCCAAACGCCCACTTTGATGGAAGAAGGGAAAAAAAACCAGATTATCAATACATATTTTCCATAGCTAATCGAAAAATTGATTACATTGTATTCAAATGAACATCTAACTTTTGAAAACTGTGGGCACGTATTACAATATTCGGCTAAATTGACAAAAAGCCTCTTTTGGTTTTGTTTTTGAAACAAATAATTAATTGGTATAAAACTGAAACTATGTTCATACGTTTAGGATGTATGCAGATGAGTGTGTGAACAGCATGTACTTTCATGAAGTTATACAAGGTTATTTGAACGGTTTAATTATCCATTTGCTGCGAACGAGATAGTATATACACATATATAGAATTTTCATAGTAACAATAATACTCACGACATCGGTTTTTGTGTCGAAACGTTGTCTCCTGAAACATTCTGGAGCCATCCATTTGGCTGGAAGTTTTGCTTTACTGTCTGTGCACACATAATATTCTCGTTCGTAGACGTCACGCGACAACCCGAAGTCTCCAACTTTCACAGTCTCGTACTCGTCAACCCTTTGAAAGTTAAGAGGCAGTGTGAAATTTCCAGGTAGGCGAATCGTGAAGCGTTATACATGCAATGTTGAATTGAGCGTAGTTGGCGAGTAAAATGTCATCAGAAAATATTTAGTTTATTCCTTACAAATCAATAGAATCTGCATAATATTATATAAGCTTTATCGTTAGATTTTCTCTGTTTCTAAATTTGTTGTGGACGCTAACTGTTAAAATACTGGTGTTATTACTATGGCCATCCAACTAGATTATTAATCATTCGTGTCCTTTGTAAACGTTCACTGGTGTTCAATACGTACATGCAGTTTCTGGCTGCAAGGTCCCTGTGTACCATTCGATGAGTGTCTGATATGTAGGCCATCCCGCTTGCAACTTGTTTCCCCAAAGATATCAAGTCTTTTACCGTCAAATCCTGAAAAATATCAATATGTGGTGTTATACATAGCAGAAAAGGAGAACAATAAATCACAAAAAAAGAAGAATACAAAGAGGAATTGACACAGGATTTCTGTGAATCCTGGGTTTCTGTATGGTCACTTGTTTGTGTTCAACACTCCTTCACTTTTCATGCCAAAGGTGTCACTTTTTATCGGCAAAAGATTTGCAGGAGAGCGGCAAACATCTGGTGAATAACGTGACAACTTTGACCTACCCTAGTTTCATCTTCGACGTACGATTTCAAGTTGCCGAAATGCATGTAGGGCAGTGCGATCATAGGTACTCCATACTGATCGATGGACACGCCGACCAGCGTCAGGACGTTGGGATGAAGCAATCCCTTCATCAGCAGGCCTTCTTCAAGGAAGGTCGATACTTCGTCTGGCTGCGCATTATCTGACATTAAAATAGAAGTAGAGATAGAGCTGCCTTCTGTGACTATAGAATAAAGCGAGCGAATCATTTCCTGGCTGTAATTTGCTTGGATTGAAGTTATTTCTCATGTAATCAAAGAGATGAGTTGACTTACGTTTTAGAAGCTTAACTGCAACCTTCTGATGTGTGTATTCATTTCTGGGTTCGCCAGACGTGACGGGCAGCAACGTTCCTTCTACAACTTGCCCGAAGCTTCCTGAGATAAAATAGATAAAGAAAAGCGATATTGTTATCATCATCACCATCATCTTCACGGTTGTCGTCGTCGTCGTCATTATTAACATCGTCGTCATCATGAGCATAATCATCATCATCTTCATCATCATCATCGTCGTTGTCGTCGTCGTCGTCATTGACATGATTATAATCATTATGAACCTAAAACAAATTCAGATAATTTTTAACGACAATGAACACAAAAACAGAAGATACTACCTCTGCCGAGAACATTGTCGAAATTCAGCTCCAGCCTTTCACTGTCAATCAAGACATCTTTGATACTTAGCCGCAACTCAATGTCAAGTCTGGCAAGTGCGGTGGCCTTGGCATTTTCAAACGTATTCTCTGTGTGGGGAACAATTGACAATGATGGTCAGTTGGCATTAAATTGAAACGCGATATCGAATTAAGGAATTGAAAGAAAATATTCCTGAGCGAGGTAAATTCTTAATAATACCGTATCAAAGTAAGCATGTGCACCTCTCTTCAAGGACATCTGTCGTATATATATGAGGCTTTACGATGAAACCTCTTGATTTGTCGTAACATAAACTTAACGTTGAACTCTGCCAGTTCTATACCCCTGCACTGGTGTAGAATTGACATGTAAATCTGACAAACCTTCTACTGGTTCTGCCGGTTCTACAGGTTGTACTGGTTGTAAGTCGAAACACTCTTCCTCGTCCTGGCGTTGGGAAAACTTGTGCGCACCGTACCGTGCGCGTCTTCTGAGCACGTACAGCACCGTAACCAGCACGATGATAACCACTAGAAACACCGTGATGACAACGATGGCCTTGAACCAGGGGGAATTGCTCGCATCCGCTCCGGAAAGTGCGCCCATTTCGGAATACTGAAGATAGCCGATGTCATAGGTCATCCTGTCGAACGTACCGATCTTTACCTATTTGAGGAATATGGATGATAGAAATCATTTTAGGAAAGAATACCGATATTTGAAATTCAAAATGGCCGCCATCCCTGTATTAACTCAATGGGAAAAATAAAATTTTGGATTTTCAAAAAACTATGCCGGTGAAAGTTGTTCTTTCTGCAAAAGCTTTAAAATGAGCCCCACAAATGGCGCCTCGGGACAGATAGTCGGACTCTCAAATTCCTACTGTTCTTTCCTGATCTACCATTTGTGGGGCTCATTTTAAAGCTTTTGCAGAAAGAACAACTTTCACCGGCATAGTTTTTTGAAAATCCAAAATTTTATTTTTCCCATTGAGTTAATACAGGGATGGCGGCCATTTTGAATTTCAAATATCGGTAAATCTTAGGTAATTTGTTTCTCTAGTACCAAATTTGCACGGTAAACCCCCAATTTTAATTTTGATTTTGAAAGAGAATTGTTCGAATAATTTTTGTGGAAAGTTCAAGCAAAAGTTTCACTTTCGAGGCACATACTACCTTCGAACTCCAGTAAATTTCTTTTCAGTGCAAGTTGCCTTTAAAATCTGTCTTTCTACAAGAATGAGACAATACATGGCCAAGGGGTAACATCAATAAGAGTATTATTGTGAATGTAAACTTTTAATAGGCAAACGCTACAGAAAATTTTTAAATACTAGTATCTCTGGAAATTTTGCTTTTCAAAGATGTAATAGACGACTCTTGATATCTACCTTGACAGAAAAATGGCTGTTGACGGTTGCGTTCCTGATACTAGACGGTAGTATGCACGTCAGCTCGTACATTTGAAACGAAACGATCGGCTTGCAATAGTCCTTTCCGACTGTAACAGTGAAGTCCTCCTTACGTGCGCCACATGTCAGTTGCCTACCCTGTAATGACGAGGAAAGCGGGGAAAATTGCCATGTGTTCCGGACTCTCCAAGTTGACATGTTTACATTAAAGGGACAAAGTCGGCCATTTTTTCATGAATTTTGTTTGAAACGAGATACTACTTATACTGTTTGACATGTTGAAAGATACTGAATGAATGGGTGACCATGCAAATATTCGACCCCGGCTTTAGACACGATGAACGAAACAATCGCGAAAATAAATTAATGGTCATGATCATTAATTCATTTTCGCAAAAGTTTCATGTATCGTGTCTAAAACTGGGGTCGAATATATATATGCATGGTCACCCATTCATTCAGTATCTTTCAACATGTAAAACAATATAAGTAGGTATCTCGTATCAAACAAAATTCATGAAAATATGGCCGACTTTGTCCCTTTAAATATACAGGTAAAGTTCTGTGTTGGAATTTACTCTTCCGTGGCTGGTGAGTGTAGGGAACGTACTCTTTCAGTAGATTTTCGATCCTATTCGAACTCACAACGGTACGGCACCCAGTCACTTAGCGAAGACATCCGCAGTCAAAACATTTTGGGACACGAGAACAGACGCAATCAAGTAACGCTCTGGAAAGTGTCGGTTCAATATCAAAGTACAGTTTTAATGCCGACACACGCAATGTCCGAAACAACAAATGTACAAGAGACTCATTCCTGTTCATTGATGTTCTTTCGAAATAATGTTTGAAGGCTATTTTGTAAATCAATGTCCTCCCTTACCTTAATCACAAGGTGCTGACTATTTTCATTTATTTGTGAGGTGTGATACTTTCCGGGAAATTTGAAAAACAAGGGATTCTCAGCAACAGTGTAGCTCAAGTACTTCGAGTCCAAATGACGGCCTATGTTCTGCAAGTTCCAGGTTTCGACCCCATCAAGGACGAATCCGACGCGGAACACCACATCCTCCCCGGTCGTCGGTGATGACGAGATGACTTTGCAGCCATCGCTGACGTCACGTCTGGCCACGGCGTGCATGGAGGCGTACTGCTGATCGTTGCCAGATCGCTGACCGGCGCCGTCAAGTGTGTAGCCACTGTCATTCACTGCATCCAACGAGATCGTCGGGGAAGGGCACGTCATCGTTGTTGAACTCAAAACCTCACATTTCTGCAAATGATGTTACACGCCAAACGTGAATAATAAAGTTGTTACACGCCAAACGTGAATAATAAAGTGATGGGAATGAATCAGTGACATTTCCTCTCTCAAATTAATGTGTAGAAAGCTTCATGGATAATTAGACAGTCTAGGTATGAAGGTTCTTATTGGCAGGTAGATAATATAAATGTTAATGAACACATAAACATTTCCGGCGTCTTTTCAAGGAAGTTATTTAAGGTAGAACGCGCCTCGGGGACAGATAGTCGTACTCTTAAATTTCTACAATTCTTTTCTGAAAAACCACTATTAAGGGCTCATTTTAAAGCTCTTGGAGAAAGAAAAACTTTTACCGCCTTAGTTTTTCGAAAATCCAAAATAAAATTTCCCTCCACAGAGTTAGCACAGGAATGGCGGCCATTTTGAATTTCAAATATCGCAAAATACTTAAGCTTGTGTTGGGTAATTTGTTTCGCTAGTTCCAAACTTTGCACAGTGACCCCTGATTTTTATTGTTGATTTGGTAAGAGAATGGTTGAAAGTTTCATTCATGAAAGGTTTGAGCAAAAGTTTACGTCTTTCACTTTTGAGGCACCCTTTAAAGAGCATATAGGCCTAAAGAGCAAAGCTATTGAAGTATAAAATTGATTCAAGTATAATATAATGTATACAGTGCATTATAGCAATCGTCGAAAGATCATAGTTCAGGTATGCAGGCTTGTTTCCATGTAAAAGTGAGGAGTAAGCTTAAATGATCGTAAAACACATATACGTGTACATAGATTGGTACACAGAAAATATTAAATATAACATGCTATTCTACTACATTCATGTATATTTAGAAGGTCCTGGAGACGAAACAGACAGAGGTGCCGAGAGAAAAAGGCATACGCTATTACGATTTATTTAAAAGTGACCTATTTACCGAGCGAAAGTCTGTCCAGGATTTCAATGTGGTCACAGCTCTAACAACAAACTCGGGTTGTGCGATGATATGAAAATTCTCCCCCGTTATTGTCTGTATTTGTCCGCCTCTGTAAGGTAAATTAAAACATGAATGATGACTATTTCGTTGCAAATTTACAATTGCTTATACCGACACTGCATATACAGTTACAATGATACATGTCGATGCATTTTTGATTGAGTGTTGATATATATTTCGCTTGGTGTATATATATATATATATATATATATATATATACACCAAGCGAAATATATATGTAGTGTATACACATACAATTATACATGACACAGATACATACATAGCACAAGAATACACACACATACACACATACATACATACACACAAATCTATTCATCAATCCATCCACACACACACACATACATAAATACATACATACATACATACATACATACATACATACATACATACATACATACATACATACATACATACATACACACATACATACAGTAACAAATTAACGGTTAGGTAGAGAATACTACACCTCACCCTTGGAATTGTCTGAGAGGTTCTATGCTGCGTATTTCTGGATCTGGTAAATACGAGAAAACCTTTCCACTAACAAGAGTTGTCTCGTTCACATCCTTAAATACCATGGTAACGACAGATGAAATTGGCTTGTCAACTGATGGTGTGAAACAAGCAATGTCGTCGTCACTTATATCACGGGGGCTGAAAGTGACAAACACGCCTCGTTTAACATGTATGATCGCTGGCATTCAGTGATATACGACATAAGTGAAAGAGGAACGATTTATTTTAAACAATCAAAGAAGGTGACACTTGAGCAAGATAATTTGGCAAGGGTAAACCATGTATTTTTCTTGTTGTTTTTTTTAAACAGCTACCATGGCTACAAATTCAAGTTAACTCGTAATATTATTGACTTCTTGTTATCATCGATACCTTGAATTGTTCATAGAACCCATCCCCACATGGTCGAGTCTGCCCAGAGGGCCCCGGCTCATAACAATGTGAACGAAGCGTCCCTCAAAAGCAATTTTTTTTGGAATATTGACTCTGCAACGTGCAGAGACCGAACAGAAATAATGACACTGATTTTTTGTAGTGTAGAAAGTTTCCAAAATTCCTTATCATAATTAAAAAAAACCCCACAGAATACTTTTCGGAAACTTCAAACACCAGTGTAGACTGGCCCCATAGTCGTCTGGCTATTCTCGGCAGCATTTACTGGCTGGCTAAAGCTTTCACCCCGCGATCTACGCAACAGCCTACCGCTTAACAGCGTGACAGTCTGCTGAAGTTTTTTCCTTCAATTTATCCTGTTTTGATATTAAATGCCCACAGACTTGCAGCAAGTCTTACACCAGTGATAAAATACGATGCAATGATCATTTCAATGCCGTAGAGGGTGCATGACCCGCATACAACCATATCTTACCGGATGATACGACACGGCTTATTGGCGATAAATATGGTCACATTATCAGTATTGAAGAATTTTCCGCTGATACTCAGCCTGGTACCTCCTGATACAGGACCCACAGATGGTTGAAAATCAGATATTTCGCGGTTCTGTAATGTAAACATCAGGCCCTGTTAGTTTGGAAACTGATACCGTGGGCGATTCTGAAGTCATTAAAGAGACTCTAATTTTTCCCTACATTTCTCATGCACATCGTTACATTAATACACATATGCGCCCCTCAATACCCTTGTCATGAACTCTGTATGAATGCATTCCATTGCATTCCAATTAGCGAATAAAGTAAATTCAAGATATATCCGTTTACCGTTTGAGAAAGAAGACGTGATATCGAATGTAGGTCAAGTGGTAAGGTCATTCATACCGAGAGGTTAAAATCCTACAAACAAAGCTTTCCGAGTACTAGATGACTAGGTTTTAGACAAACTAATGGCCACCTTACAGGCAGACACAGGCATTCAACATTTGCAGCACACAGCTTGCGGGGTTGCCAAGGGAGTTATGCATTCTTACCATTGATTTGTCAGTTGGTGTCTGGAACTTGCTCGGTGTTACCACTGAGCCAATCACCGTTGTCGTACTATGTGGCATAGCAGGTGTGAATTCCTCATGAGTCGTGAAGTTCGATGCCGTTATTCTTTGCTGCGATGTATTAGTGATAGATGGGTATCTTGATGATGTTGGCGAATGTTTTGACGTAGTTATTTGGCTTAGAGTGGATGATGAGCCAATCGGTGTTGCCATAACAGATGACGCTGAAGAGGCGACTTCCTTATGGGTTGAGAAGTTTAATGTCGTTATTTCCCGCTTTGATTCATTAGTTCTTAGTGAGAATGTAGGTGAAGTTGGTGCATGTCCATGTGTAATGGTTTTACTTAACGTTGAACTTAAAATTGAAATATTATAGTTTGACCGCAATTCAACAGTCGGTGCCATGATAGTGCTACTTTCACTTTCATGCGGTGTATTAGTAACAGACGAGGGTTCTGTCATGACAGGGACGTTATCTGTCGTGATTGTACTGCCATATGGAGAACCATTCGATACAGGGGTCTCTCTGGATGAACTCCATACGGACGGCAGATTCGTACTTGGTGAATCAAAGGAAGGATTTCTTTTTAATGGTTCAATTGTGATACGATGCGGTGACGTGTTAGTGATGACGTAAGGCTTATCAGTATAAGTGATTCTGCGCGAAGGTGATACGGGGCCATTTGATTTTGTCGTTTCAGAGGAGGAAATTTGTGGAAGCGAGGACATCGTCGACTTTGGAGCGTTAGTTAAACCTTTCGGCGTAGACGGGAGGCGATATCTACGCGTGGTCTGCAATTCTGATGTTCTGGCCATATCTGTCGCCATGATTCCTATCTGTCAAAAGAGTGCGTTGTTTGGAAGATGCTGTTAAACTGATTTTCTTGACTCTAGTTGTGTCTTCGATAAGATCGTATAACTAAACGGGCCAACATTTTGATTCAATACGTCAATATATTTGCCGCATGCTGCAATGTTGCCACCTGTTGTCACTGTGCCACAATACATTGTGAAAGAGTGTAATACGTGACAGTTATCGACGGGGAAACTTTTTTTTGACTAATACATAACACACACTCTGAAGGCGTGTTTACGTCTGTAACCTGTCTGCGCTACTTCCGGATCAAGCTTTTCACTTTTTGAAAATATGGCCAAGTTTGGATATTGCTGATGTACTACACCCACCTATGTTTTGTATTGAATGATCATTCTCCTCAACTTGCCAACGTTTGTAACGATATCACGTTTTTGTGGACGAAAGCACGATGCCGTTGACCTGTCGTAATCTTATAATTGAGAGTATGTTTACTGTTCAATGCAAAATTATCAATTTTATCTTGGTAAACTTACCATTTTTCGAGTGCTTGGCAGCTCCGTGACTTTTCGCGTAGGCGTTCCTCTCGTTGAAGTCGTTTCAACTAAAGAAAACAATTGGAAATTTTACAAAATTAGGCTGTGAACGTTTGCATGCATCTCTCTCTCTCTCTGTATTACCGGGTCTGTCTCTGTCTGTCTGTCTGTCTGTCTGTCTGTGTCTCTGTCTGTCTGTCTGTCTGTCTGTCTGTCTGTCTGTCTGTCTGTCTGTCTGTCTGTCTGTCTCTCTCTCTCTCTCTCTCTCTCTCTCTCTCTCTCTCTCTCTCTCTCTCTCTCTCTCTCTCTCTCTCTCTCTCTCTCTCTCTCTCTCTCTCTCTCTTCTCTCTCTCTCTCTCTCTCTCTCTCTCTCTCTCCCCCCTCCCGGAGTGAAAACTGCACCACATTCATGACATATTTCCTATTCGACTTCACCAACAATTGTTCAGCAGATGACAGTACTAATATTTGTCGGGAGATTATATATTCAAACCGCTTGAAAACATGAGTAAAACATAACACAGGTCCCTCATATAGAAGCTGTCTGAAATACTTTATACTTTCAGTAATTCTAGCTGATATCACCGTGAACTTTGCATCAATTTGCTTTTCTGACAAGATGTCTGCAAAGATTAGACCTGTACGTTTGCAGTTCGGAGCTATTTATTTCAATGCATCAGAGTTTAACTACCTGACTCTCATTAAACTGATCTAGCGTCTATTCAGAACCCGGTTGGCTCATCTGCAAAAGCCTTCGACGCACTACTTCTTACAGAACAAGTCATCGTGATGACACAGTCCCCACTTGTTAATGAGTACTTTGATTACAAGTTCTTGGAGACAACTGTTGATTAATTGGGTCTGTGATTAAGATAGACTTCCATGGTGGTGAAAACACCTTCATTACAAAAGGTCATTAAATAAGTCAATAATGAATCGACAGGATGTTGCGAAACATTTTCCATTATTATAACACTGAAAGATTTTCATCTGTACCACATTTCATAAATGATACCGCTAAGTGTAAATGAATTGTATTACAGCATTGTAAGATCAACATCTGTACCAAGTTTCATCAAATTTGATGAAGTATTTCTGCACATATCTCCCAAATTAGGAAAGTTCATTAAGATATGTAAATTAAAAATTAATTAACATGACACTGCTAAGTGTCTATATTCAATGTTAAAGCAATGTGAGCTCAACATCTGTACTAATTTTCATGGAATTTGATGAACCATTTCTTGACATAGCCTAATTACGAAAATTCATTAAAAATACAAATCAGTAGTTAATTGACATGATACTACTACATAACTTTGCATGCCATAACACTACTGGAAGATCAACATCTGTACCCCACGTTTTCTCAAATTTGATGCAACATTTCTAGACAAATCACACTAATCATGAGAGTTCATCAAATACCCAAATTAGCAACCAATTGACATGATACTGCTTAGTGTCTTCGCACAATATTACAGTACAATATCTCTACGGAGTATCATCAAATTTGATGCAGTATTTCAAGAGATAGGCCACTAATTAGGAAAGTTCATTAAATATACAAATTAGCAATTACTTCGAATATCTTCATTCAACTTTTAAGCAATGTGAGCTCAACATCTGTACCAAGTTTCATGACATTTGATTAACCAGTTCTTGACATATCAGCCTAATTACGAAAATTCATTACTTATGCAAATCAGCAATTAATTAACATGATACTACTACATATCTATGCACACCATTAAACTCCTAAAAGATTAACATCTGTGCCACATTTCATCAAATTTGATGCAGCATTTCTAGACATACCACACTAATTGTGAAAGTTCATCAAATATGCAAATTAGCAATTAATTGACATGATACTGCTTAATATCTTCATACAGTCTTATAGTACTGAGGAACAACATCTGTACCACGTTTCATAAACTTTGATGCAGTATTTCTGGAGATAGCCCACTAATTAGGAACGTTCATTAAATATGCAAATTAGCAATTAATTTACATTTCACTGCTAAGTGTTTTTGTACACTATTATGAGACTGTGTGCAAAAAGTCTGTACCAAGTTTCATAAAATTTGCTGAAGTATTTTTAGACATATCACCCTAATTACGAAAATATGCAAACTGGCAAGTAATTGATGCAATACTGATATATCTCATTGTGTGCTTTCAGGGCTCTGTGTAACGAACATCTTTACAGAGTTTCATCAAATTTAGTGCACTCATGCGCTCTAGAAACACAGCTGTTTTTCAAAAAGTCATTATCAATGACATATTCCCCGCTTTTTAAATAAAGTGGTCGTCACACAGCCATATTTGATCGGATCACAAAACAAATCAACGTGCACATGTATAACATAAGAAGTAATTCTTGTACTAAGTTTGAATGAAATCGCTCAAGGCATCTCTGAGAAATCTGCTTCAACGGACGCACGGACATGACCAAACCCATAAGTCCCGGACGGTGTCCGTGGAGACTAATAAAGTGGAGTATTAGTAGTACATTGTGTATCGTCACAAGAGCTGCGTATTGTCAGTGATTTACAATAATGGCTTGCATAGCAAAAATTCGAGCGTAAGTCAGTGCCAATAAAGGGGAAAGCATCCCTCGATCCCTTTTCAGCTAGCAGTGTTTTAATGCAGTGCTCTTGCACTTGACCGTGCCAAGATCACTTCATGAACAAGTCATCGTTGATGACACAGTCCCAACTTGTTAATGGGTACTTTGATTACAAGTCCTCAGAGAGGATAGAGTCCTCTTCATTAATTAGGTCTGTGATAAAAATACTTTGATACAGATGGCGCTCAATGGCCAAGAATGAGTTCCATGGTGATGAAAACATAAAACCAATGTAGGCCACCATCCTAAAGGTCATTAAATGAGTCAACTAGGAATTAATCAACAGGATGTTGCAAAACATTTTTTGCATCCTATCATAACACTGATAGATTATCACTGGTACCATATTTTATAAAGTTTGATGCAGTGCTTCTGGACATTCACCCTAAAAACAAAAGTTCATCATGTAAATGCAAATTGGCAATTAATTTAATGTATTGGATCGTATCACAAAACAAATCGACGTGCATATGTATGACATAGGTCAATGTCCTTGTACCAACTTTGAATAAAATCGGTTGAGATATGCCTGAGTTATGGCTCTGTACATGAAAAAATCGTAACAAAATGGCCGCACAGCGGCCATATTGGATTGTATCACAAAACAAATTGACGTGCATATCTATGACATAGGTCAATGTCCTTGTACCAACTTTGAATAAAATCGGTTGAAACATGTCTGAGTTATGGCTCTGTACATGAAAAAATCGTAATAAAATGGCCGCCTGGCGGCCATATTGGATCGTATCACAAAACAAATCGACGTGCATATGTATGACATATGAAGTAATCCTTGTACCAAGCTTGAATGAAATCGCTCCAGGCATCTCTGAGATATCTGCGTGAACGGACGGACGGACGGACGCACGCACGCACGGACGCACGCACGGACGCACGCATGCACGCCCGGACATGACCAAACCTATAAGTCCCCCCGGACGGTGTCCGTGGGGACTAATTAGTCTCATTTCAGTCGTGAGACTTTGAAACTGTCTTCTCGACAAAGTGCAATGCTTGACTTTTGACTTCAAGTTGACTTTTGGTATATATTTAACTATGTAGACGGACTCGGAGATATACTCTAGGAACTTACATTGTGCATGAAAACAAACCACATTTCTCTTCCAAGTGCATATATATACCAAACTCCTCTACCTTGGTCACTTTTCAGTGCAGCAACGATATGTTCAACCTTATTTTCACCGGAAATACCTCAATCTAACCTTTGTTCAGGTTCTAAGGTGATGCCCCCCTCCCGTAATGACCTTTGTACACGGCTAGAAAGTCTGTCAACATCGTAATGCTCCCCCCTCAACTAATGACCTTTGTACACAGCTACATCGTCGGGTTCGCACGGCTTGTTCAGGCCAGCGTAGCATTGTCTCCCTGTGTTGTCTTGAGGTATGTTCCTCCACCCTCCCAACTCGACTCCCTAACCTCTGCAAATAACCGTATCCTTCTAATTCCTACCCGTTGCCCATCCCTTTTGCAACAGTTGCCCTCACATGTCAGTGGTATATAATTTCATCACCCTCTTTCAAGTCCAAACAAGGCACTTTTCCCGCGCGAACGATTTTGTTCGCTTCCCTTATTTGAATGGTGTTACTCACTCTCTGGACAATTCTCTTCGTCGCTGCCGTCGTCGCAATCTCTATTGCCGTCACACATTTGGCTTTTAAAGACACAGTCACGTACTGAGTTGATTCTGCAGTCACGGAAACAGTCTTCGTCCATACCCTGGCATTCTGTAGTAGAAGGGAACCAAGAGTAGGTTTTCATGTAGTAGAATGGAACTTAGGGTAGTAGTTGAAGGGAATAAGGGTAGGTTTTCATCAATAAAAAGGTTGTTAGGAGGGATTTTAAAATGCCAATCGCAAGTTAAAAATGAAATAAAACAAAGGCAGTAATTCGAAGGGAATATGAGGTAAAATGTAATCGTTCAATAACACGATTGGAACTAATTTGGGATAATTGGATTGGCAACATTTCTCAAGAATTTTAGAAATTTGTCTAATATTACACCATATTTGCTTACCATCTTTAAAATTTTATTCAAAATTTACGATGCTGTTGAAATGTTATGAGTAAGAATCAGTGCATGATAGTATCTAATGCAATATTGTTCAAAACATTTGAACAATATTCATATTTGAATGAAAATATGAGAGTTTGTCTGTAGTATCTTCATTACTGAAACAGTAGTAATAATCTCAGTTTGTCACTTCTCCTCGACCAAAATGAAGACTTTCGATTGATTTACAGTTAAGTCAGTCAGGGTCATTTAAAATGTGCCCTGACTCAATTTAATGTTTATGAAGCCTTAAATTCACGAAAAAGTCAGGGGCATTTCAAAAGTGCCCTGACTCAAAAGTCGTCAAGTAGAGAAATTTTAAGCATTTTGTCTCATTTCTTTAGTACATTTACACAAAAATGAACTTTTTTCATGAAAATGAATCCGATGAAAGAGGTATGCAATAATCGTTGTGTTTTCGTTGTTTTGTTCGATGAGAACAATATTTCAAATTTTACACTATTCTATCATTTTGTAAAATTTGAGCTGTAAAAATTTCGATTTCGTTACATTTTTCTAATAATTACTCTCATCCAATTTCCCAATTAGTTCCAATCGTTCAATATTCAAAATGTGCAACATGGCTATATCATTAATATCGGAACACCCTGGTCACATACAGTTCACTTGTTTTGGAATTTTCGATATAAAATTTCACTTAACACACAGCAAATAAAGCACGTACCGAGCGCGGTTAAACGAAAGTTTGAAACCTGAACATGGAAAAATGTGAGGTTTTTAAGTGCCATTAATTTCGAATGGGGGATTTGTTGTTGTTTTTTGTAATGAGTTTTAAATGAAAGGACTGGGAGAGGGTCATGAACTCGAGTAGCCGAAGGTCATACACCTTAGCAAGCTTACGTGCAAGTTTTACTTGAAGCTAGTATGCACCTCGAAGGTGAAAGACATCCCTGGATTAACTCAATGGGGAAAGACAAACACTTCGATTTTCGGAAACTAATTAAGACGGTGGAAACTTTGCTTGCTCCAAGAGTTTTAAAACGAGCACAAACAAACTGTAGGTCAGAAAAGAATTGTAAAATATTTGTGAGTTGGAATGTCTGTCCCAAGGCACACTCTACCTTAATAATTACAGCAGGTAATTCAAGCATGCCTTCTCAAATTGCATGATCATATTGGCGGTCAGAGAGAGAGCCGCCTTTTACGACCTGTAAATGACAACGGCTATCTAAATGAACAGACATGATCTAAGGATATGTTCGTTGTAAGTTTAACTTAGGCTATTAGACACACCGGAAAAATGCAATTGATACAAAACGAGCATTTAATGTCCGTGTAATATTTGATCTGAGCCTAAGATTTACGAATCGGAGATTATAAAGTATGTCCTAAGGAAAACTTTCTCTCTCCGATAGGCCAAATTGTCACCGTGAACCTTTAACTCTCCGTATATATACTGGTCAGATGTTTCTGGATTATTGCAACTGTTTTATTGAATCTCGTAACTTATGAGACTTGCAACTATTAAAGATCCATTAGCTGTAACTCGGTCATTCTTTTATTTTGTTTGTTCTGTGTATCATCTGCAGTTTCTGGTTTGAATCCCCGAACCATGGAGAATTCCTAATATTTAGCTCATAAATATACCCTATATGAATATAATCTGCATTGTTATTGTTTAAATTTTGTATTCAGGTCCGGACAAGAATACAATTATCAACAATAACAATGGTTATTTCACATATACAGGCTGTGTTGGCAAGCAGGACACCGGGCATTGGTCATGATGATCGGATTATAGTAAAATTCTGTAGTTAATACAGAGTAGTGTGAATACCGAGTAGTGAAAAATTAGTCAAAAGTTACAGCTAATGTCCCTTGAATAAAAGCACGCTGTATAGGCCTACCGAATTTTAAAGAAGAAATCGTTGTAATATTAAGGTTCCTAGGCCGTATATGATGTGTTTTCATCCGATGTGATATGCAATGTGTTGGGCAACGATAACCTAACGCCTCCAACAACGGGTTCCACATTACCAGTTCGGAAAGTTATTAATTAAATATAGTGAATATCTTCACGTGGCGAATCTTTACCAGATATCGACTTTTTTCAAAACGAGGGTAAAGAGTGTACGCTAATCTGGGCTCACTTTAAAAACAACCATTAAATATGCATAAAACCAACTTCTGTAAAGTCCAGAGCACGAATAATCTGAACTGTGGTTGTACAGAAACGATTAATTTTGTGATATAGATCAACAGAAAATTAGAGTTTCGCGGTGCAGCTCTTTCACACTTGCCGCCATAGTGCCGGTCGCCTAGCAACAACCTAAGCTGAGGTCAGATATTGTGATGGAAAAATTTACTATATATATCATGTATTTTAATTGACTATATTCGGTAGGCTCCCGAATTTATAACCGTTGTAATATGTTTGTGAAATTAGAACTGCAATTGACTCATCATTGTTGTAAATTTTTTGGTATTTATAAGACTGAAGATTTACAGCTAACTTCCCTAACCACATCCGTTTCCCAACTCATCAAATTTCTCAAAATGACATCACTGATCTCGCTGATTTGTCTTATTTATGTAAAGAGGCACGCCGTCTTGCAGCTCTGATAAGCACGACAGAGAGGTCATTGGACGTCTATCTTGTAGCCATACATACATGTACAGGATAATTTATGTCTCCCTTTATAAGCAAACATGTCCTTTCATGACAATTTGGATTGATTGTCTCGTCTCATTTGTAATATTGACCCTCCGAACCCCGATCCCCTGGTAGCTTATGACGTCACGGGGGTTTTATATCGTTTTCTTCACAACGATCAAAGATTGAAACCCAATATTTTGAATTCGGCTGACTTAATACAGTAAATATTTATTGAACAGTTTCACAGTACAGTATACAGGGAGAAATGAAACCGAAAATATTACGTGCAGCTGCAGAAGATAGGGGAGTTTCGGTAAAATCTGGAGTTAAGACATCTGTAAAGTTTTTCTTACCGACTTCCAGGATGAAGACTTGTACAACTATTACTGTCACAACCATCGATGGAAACCATCGGACAAAACCTGTAAAACCTGACATGGTGACACTGCAACGAAACGGAGTTAGACATAGATTAGCTGTAAATTTTGAAGGTTTTCCAGATATTTTTATTCTGTCTTTCAAATACAGCTTCTTGATCTGTTCTGTTCTGTTCTGAAATCATTTCCAAACGTCTGTTTTCAACTTGTCAATCCAGCCCGCGCACTTGTATCATTTCTAGTGCTGTTTACAACTGAATTATGGTCCGGACTAGAATTCACGATGTGTCAACAACAACACAGCATGCCAGTATTGTATATTCTTTGTATTTGCAAGGCAAATACTTTTTTATCATACTTTGGGGAGAAGAAAAGGCAAATTTACCCTTTCCATGAACACAAAATGGATTAAAGCTCAGAAAGCTTAATTTACACTGATAACACTATGATACAATTATGGGCAAGCATCGTATACAATGAAAGTGCACGGAGCTGGTCTAGTGCGCACCTCGAAATTGAAAGACTAACACTTTTGCTTAAAATTTCCTTAAGGAAAAATGTAAACCACTTCCTTTCAAAATTAAGAATAACTATCAGGAGTCACCAGGCAAAATTTGGTTCGAGAGAAACACAGTACTAAATATTTACCGACACATAAATTTCAAAATGGCCGCCATCCCTATTGTTAACTCCATGGGGAAAAATTAAATTTTCGATCGTCACAAAAATAAGCCGGTGAAAAATTGAGTTACTCCATTAGCTTCAAAATGAGTTCCCAGGAGAGGTAGACCATAACACTGTAATAGTTTGAGAGTCCGACTACTGCATCTCTTTGGCGAGGTGCATTATACTGTACAGTGTGGAATATTGGCACTATACTTGACGAGAGATGGACATAGATAGCCGTACAAGATTATTTTGCAGAAAATTCATAGTCTCTCACATCTTAACATTAATATCTAGAGCCTCTATGCAAGCCATGATTTGCAATTAATCGACATTTATCTTGAAGAGTTTTGCAGTGTAGGGTTGAAATTATGCTCAGTTTTTTAATGGTATACCACCGGACGTACGACATCGAGTAAGCATTATCGCTATTCACACTATTTAACGAGACGTCACCTGAACATCGTTATGATATCGTTTATGTTGCCCCTGGCTGGGACACTGTTTAGGCTACCTACGCATTCGATGGTTTTCAAAATTCCGCGAAGAAAGGCTAAAACATACTGAATCAGTGAACGACAAATTTGAAGACATCGAACAAAAACTGTTACTCCCGTTGAATTTAAAGGAGTATTGCAATTGCAATTGAAAGTGCTAGCAAGGTGCTATTTAAAGGGGCAAAGTCGGCCATTTTTCATTGAATTTTGTTTGGTGCAAGATACTACTTGTATTGTTTGACATGTCAAAAGATATTGAATGAATGGGTGACCATGCATATATTAGACCCCAGTTTTAGACAAATTAAATGAAGCCATGTTGAAAATGAATTAATGGTCATGACCATTAATTCATTTTCTCGATGGTTTCATGTATTGTGTCTAAAACCTGGGTCGAATATATGCATGGTCACCTATTCATTCAGTATCTTTCAGCATGTCAAACAACATAAGTAGTATCTCGTATCAAACAAAATTCATGAAAATTGACAGACTTTGTCCCTTTAAACCGAACTTTAAAGGATTATTGGAGAACTATTTTCAGGATTAAGCGATATTCACCGAACGATCACCTCGCGGGTAAATGCAACGATGATAGTATGGAGCGCGTGTCTAACGAGGGCAAGCGGCTGTTATAACTTGTCAAGACCTCACTCTCCATGCAGTTACAAGATTCACTAATCAGCTGGGCATGTAAACTCCCTAATTGTACATTCTTACATACATGTTCAGTTAAGAGGAAAGTACTAGCGAAGCGGACAGGAAAAAAGGGGAGGGCACCGATATTAGTTGAAATACGACCCAGCTGTACTTATGCCAAGCTTGACCACCACAATGGAAAAGGTTAGAACACAAGCTACAGCTCCTAATTTCAATTTTTCTTCGGAGGTCTTATAAATAAAGATTCGCTGGAATTTCGAAACTGTGCGGGAGTCGAGAAACCTGACCGAGCAAAATTATTCTCTTTCACACCCGTTAATCGCAGTGACTGGAAATGTACGGCTTTGATGTCCCAATGTGTTGAAAATATTCACGCTCAGAAATTTAGATACTATTAGGCATTCCTTCACATTTTGTGTTAAACATAAAATTAATGAGAGTTGTTGCTTTGGAAAAAAAGAATCCCAAGAAGGGGTGAATACCACATTTGTAGCGGAGTAGAGATAAACACAGCTTACGTCCTTGGCGACTTTATAATATTCAAATAAACCTTAAGAAAACAAGCTTCTGATGTTGCAACCAGCGACTGATGTTGCAAGTGTGGTGTGGTGTGTGTGTGGTGTCGAGTACTATGAATGTATTCTTATTAACATTCCTTGAATCGCACGACCAGTTAGATTGACCGAGCAATCCGCTATGGGAATTTAACGGTGTTGATAAGAATCGCTATCTCAGTCCCCTGCTTTGGAAGATATTTAATAAGTTGACTTTTTTAATTGTCCGATGCCCTATCTTCTGATCTTCAGTTTCCCTTCTTGATGTATTCTTGTGATAGGAGTGTCTCTCAAACTTAAAGGTCATCTTTTTGAGGGCAGAGGGTAAACGTTATAAATGCATGATTTGATTTCACAAATCTTGTGACAGCCTTTTGACCCATTGTGCACCTTTTTGGCCTTTCTGTGTGCTGCAATGCCTGCTATATGTCTGTTCTGTCGGTTCACGGAATAAAGGAAGCACTGTCTATATTAGTTAGGGTTTTAAAGAGCTGCGGTATGACTTGTCTGTTCACATGCGACACGCCTTAGACTCTCGACAATCCCTCGTTGTCCCTTTCTCTGGCGTAAAGTAGTACCCTTTCAGAGAGCGATTTATCTGCGCTCGGTACGCACAGTTCAATATCATACCGAGAGTTCCTGGTAAAAGCTCCGTGTATACCTCAGTCGTCAATATTAATAGAATGCAAGATCTAAATGCCCTGCTATTCGCTCTTATTTGCTCTCAGAATCGCAAAGTTGTGACAAGATTTACAGAAGAGTGATTGTCCCACAGCCTGGGGTATCGAGAAATTGCAGTCATTATCGATTACAGTAAGCATGTCATGTGATGCAGCACATCCCTTGGCCCATTAGATAACTCCTCATCCTTGGGTTGATTAACTGTTAGAGTGAAATAATTTTTGTCATGATAATCTCTCTCAATCTTTCAAATCCATTTGTCCTGTGTCGAAATTAAACGCGAGAATTCAAGGATCAAAGATCCTTCTGAACACACTTTGCTAGCAAAGGGCAACGAACGGACTCACTATCATTCAGAGAATGGTGAGTTCGAGATCCGGTTCAAGACGCGGTAGATCTAGAGTAATGGACTCACTGTCAGAGGACGGTGAGTTCGAGGCTCTAGCACAGTGTTGTGCCCTTGAGCAAGGCACTTTACTCCTCACTGCTCCATTGGAGGGTCAGTGTGTTATGCGTACCTCATCCTGTAATTGGGCTAACGCCCGTTGGATGATGGACTGATTAAAAAAAAGGTATTTCTTCGGGCAGAGACCCGCCTTGATTGGGAGACTATGCCAAGCCGACCTGACCGAGCCGTGCGGACCAGACGATGCTTCTGGACAAAATTTCCCTGCCTGCTAAAGTAACGTCAGTTGACTTTTATTTTGGTCACGGTCACTCTTTGGGTGGAATAGCCGTGTTTGAATGTTTTCAGTTTCACAGGGCGGACGGGGAGGTACCAAATAACGATACACTGTCGTTGACGGATGTCTTGATTATCAAATGAGCTGAAATACGGATGATAACTGTTATGGCGTGTTTCAGGGAAGCATCGTTTGTATATCGGTGACGACTGCGATTTGCACCGTCAGCGATTTCTACAGCACACACCAACTCCACCGAGATAAACGCACATTATGTGATCGGTGGTAGAACGTCATAGCAGTGTCAACAAAGTACGATTGCAATGATTTTCCGACCATCTTACGCTATTTTCGTAAACCGTGTCACGTTAATCAATTTATATTTGTTTGTATTAAAGTTCCTTTTTATAGTGTTTCTGCCTTATTGATGTTCTGGGAAAGTACTTCAGTTCAAACCGACGCAAATCGCAGTCCAAGAGGTCTATAAATCACGATGTTCACCACAGTGACCTTTTTTCAGGTCGAGTTGCGGTTTAATTATTCAAGGTTGAACGAGCTGGGAGAGAGCTGAGAAGTGATTGTCCAGAGAAACAAACAAGCTATTCACAGCATCACTTAGGGGACCTTGTTGACACGAACCTCCGGGTCAAACCTGGTAACGAAATGTGACGGGGGTTGTAAAAATGCTGACTCGGAGAGAAATTCAGAGAACTATTCGATCATTCAGATGGAATGTTGATAATCAAACGTGGGCGTTGGATCTGGCCGTCCCCACCCCAACTGAGGCCGTATATCTTTCGGTATTTAGGTCCGGAGTCCTTACGTGATCTTTCTATTGTCTTTAAGACATGTTCAAACACATACCATCTGGTTCCGATCACTCTCGTGTTGAACTATGACCGTGCATATAAAACCTGTTTTTCTTGGATGTTGCGTCTAGAAGCAAACGCTCTTTTCAAAATATATAATTTTCTGTCCTCCACTGAAAGATTAGCTCCCATAGAGTAAGCGTTCGATAAAGAACATGTTTAGGGACTGTGATTGTACACGTGTTATAACAATTGAATCCTCAGCAAACACTGAGTAAGCTACTCGGAAATGTTTTGTAAACTCAGTGGCCCTGTATTTGAATAGTCTATGCTGAGTTTTGATGCACACGACAAGCATAGTTGAAACCATTTCTTCCACAGAATAAAGTAATGGCTCTGCAGTCAGTCTTTTGGTTATTTTGTTTTTTTGTTCCTGTCGTTTGGAAATGAAACGGTCGCGTGCGACTCGACCTGGTATGTAACCACAGGCGCTCCTTACCTGGGTAGTCTGCTATAGATCGATTTTCGGCTCGATTTATCGATCCCGTAGTCGATATGCCCGCCACTGCAACCTAAACCTGTGAGTATTTAGGTTACAGTGGCGGGCATATCGACTACGGGATCGATAAATCGAGCGAAAATTGATGTACTTAGCAGACTACCCAGCTATTATAAGGAGCGCCTGTGTATGTAATTGAAGTTCAAATGCATCGTGTCAAAATGTAAGTTAACGAGTCACGACAGCCTCACAAACCTTGTGAGGAAACAAATTTTCTGACTCAAAATTTCTCTGTGACTGGGTTAAAGTTCGAGATCGAAGCTGGAGACACTTTGCAAAATCCTTCAAAATGTCCCTCAAGTATCCATTTTGAGGGTAAAGAGAGAAAAGTGTTTATATTTGATATGCCCGAATTTGACCCTCTTAGGAAAGAAGAACTTCTCACGATTTGCATACATTTCATCGTGTACATCGTGGCCTTTGATCTACTTTTGAATTCCGAGCAGATGGGTGCATGGCAGTACATACGTTAGCAACTCCCCAGACATGGAAAATTTAAACAAATGACGCCCAAATAAGCATATCGGATTGCCGCTGACAGAGAAAAGCGACCAGTGTTTGTACGTAAACTTAAGTAGAATCCATCCCAAAGTAGGTGATGCAGTCACGGTGAAAGCGAATCGACAAACAAGCAAGGAAAATCAAGTCTGAGAGCTGAAGCTGACGATATTTTCGTGAAAAAGCGATATCAAACACCATCTTACTGAAAGTGCCAATACATGTAAGTAATTACTTAGGCATACTATTACCTAAAACAATCGGATTTGCAATGAGAGGCAAGGGCGAGGTCACTCTCTTTCTTAACATACAATCGCACTATCACGTCTCTCATTTCATTCAAACACTTGTTAATTCGTCAGGATCGGCAGGAAACATTTCACAACTCTCGATGACTTTGTGCAAATCTATCGCCTAGTTGCATATCGCTCGAAACGATCGGCATGACTATAATGTTAATCGATATCTAGTATTGCCACTTATCACATCACTTATCAGTGGCGGCGTTTGATCATTCAGCATTCTGACCCATACTTGACCAACTACACGGCCTGTGGCGTATGCCAGACTTAAAAAATTAATCTAATGAAAGTCTTACCAGGACGAGAGTTTTGAACATTGGTTCACAACAATCTGGTGAAGTTAAAATCTTGAAACGGGACAATGCAATGGCGACACGTGTGAAAAAACCGATGTACATGATATAATGGTGCTCTTGTATTTTACCCTCGACTTGTACAGAACTCAGTGTTATCCTGTAGTCAGACAGATTGAGCATGTGTGTGACATGCTGAATAAGGAGGTTCTACCTTTCAGAGTAACACAGACCTACTATTCAGGAGATGCCGAGTGGTGATTTCACGGCCATGCATCGGTGGCCCTATGTTAAAACCCTGAGGTTACTCTATCTCGCTCTCTGTGAATTTGCTCGTTCGCTCCCGACAGACTAGGAGTATCCTTCGAGGCTTCGAGTCACAACACAACATTGAAAATTCGGTACAAGCAAAGGAGGAGCTTACCTTGATAAATTTTAACCGCCTTGAATGAAATGCTGTGATGTATAACCTCCGTGCGGTCCAACCGCTGATACTGAAGTAAACGTTCGCTCGCGCGAGTTGCCAGTCTCCGCAGTGCCCCCACACATGTACGTCGAGCGCCCACTTCCTCTGAGGTCGTGAGTGACTCCAGCAACTGAAGAATGCGAAGTATTCTGAGACTGCCCTATCCTATTGACCCACTGCGCACAGGGTGTTGTCATTTCATTGAAACAGTGGTCAGTCGCATTGCGTCGTGTATTGCTTCGCCTTCGGTTTTGATCCAGTATCCGCCAGTAGTTTATTGAGGATGTCGCGTAATTAAGGAGCAGAATTGTGACTTCCAATAACACGATCGCCCATCTTCTCTGGTTTCTACACCGAGGGCGATCGGAATTTTCCATTTCAGATGCCTGGTCGAGTTGCGGAATATACTTCTTGCATTTAAACATGTCAGCTGGATATAATGTATTTTCAATGACAAAAATGGGATTTGTTGTGCAAACACTCCATGGTTATCAGAATTAAACGTTCCTGTACCAGTTTGACCGATAACGAGTTTTCTGGTCATTTATTTTCCATTTAATAGCAAGATGTGGTCAACTCATCGAACAGGTCAGACCGACGTAGCAAAGTTTGTTTGTTTAATGGCTTGTTTTGTTTGTTTTCAACTCGTCATGTCGTCTCCTCACCAGTGACTCATGTCCCTGACCTTTTCTGCCCTGCAAAACAACTTGACAACTGGTTTACAGGTTCCATAATGTCACAGACAAGGAGAAAAATCATGGTCTGTAATAATGTGAGAGCACTTTGACCCAGGAACAGATACCCGATAAGGTCAAAGTATACCATTAAACGAGAAGTCTTTACTACAACATCGTTCAAGGTAAGAATTCAATGTCGGGAACTATTATCTCGTACTGGACGTCGACAGCCGCCTGTAAGATTGTGACCTTAACAGCAATCGCAGTTCGGCTCTCGGTTGTAGAGACATGCAAACATGCTCGACGGTATCGTCCGCTCACACGGGTCCATTACTTCCACTAGCTGCCCAGAAAAGAGACCTTGGCAAGCCAAGATGACTCGACGGCACCTGCCACAGCATCTTCGCTTGCCAAGGTCTCCGCTCCGGGCAGCTGGATGCTTCCCGAAATCAGACCTTGGCTGATAGACCCCCTAAATCGTGTTTTTAAAGCGCCACCACACGACTGTATGTGACCAGTAAATAGCCAATCAGATAATCGGTTACAGCGAATGTAGTTGTATAGGTCTTGTCCCACTTTTTTCTCGGTGTTACATTTACAAGTATTCGTGGTCGCTGTTTACATTTCATGCTACTGAATATCTACTGCTGAAATCACTGATGTGTTCAAAACGTTAAAACAAAAGCCCAGCCGCCAGCGCGTCGTACCGCAAGATATTCCCGTCGCTCAACTTGTAAGGTGAAAACATCAACCCGCCAAACTCAAAAGATCGTGGCGCGAAATAGAAAAGTTCTACCCGCCGAAGTAACTCTGTTAAACCACTCCTCCAATTTTGACCTCAAAATTTCACGATAAACCCATTACTCAGACGTTGTTCAGACATTGTTGTCCTGTCAACTGGCGCGGCCGGCAGCTATTCTGTTGTTCATATCTTCGGAAAATTGTAAACATTGTGAGACGATGAACAGGATTTACCAGAACAGAACATCGACACGCCGCGGGAGAAACAACTGGAAGCGTGGCTCGAAAACGTGGACTAGGACTTTGTGAAATATGCTACAACTGGAAATTAAAGAACCGGATTTTGTTTGGGTGTTGTTCAAAAAAAATTGACCTATCATCACAGCAAGCAATATACTCATTGGTGAATTTTTCATTGACTACAAGCGTCAGCAAGCAATATAAGCTTGCTCATCGGTGAATTTTTCATAGATTACAAGCGTCAGTTTTTTCAAAGTCATCTTCTGCACTATCGCCATATTTATTCGTCGATTTTTTTTCTTTGGGAGATATCTAATGCCCGTAACTTTATCCCCACCACGCAGTAAGATTTCCATGCATGACAATCAAATCCTGTATTAAACTCGGGCAAGATTGCCTTCCCACTCCTTAATCTCCGTTTGAGCCATTAGGGTGTCACAGGACGAAGGTAAACCAGAGACTTGGTTCAAGTCGGTGAATTTTCAAAAAATAAAATGATTTGTAAAAGTTCCTCGTGTAAAATTTGGTAGCGATCGAACGCGTTTTTAGTCTTATTTAGTCTGTGCAGCTACAGCAGTAGTGAGTTAGTTTGTGCCGCGTAAAACTCCCCTGTATCGCGTTCACCCCACTCAACGCGTTCACATAATCCTACTCACACATTTCACATGAAAACAGAACACAGATCATTGCATTCGAGACGTTCACACAAGTCACATGTTCACAATCACGCACTTGAACCAAGTCTAGTAAACCAGTAAGTAAATCGAGAGAAAAGCTGTGCACAAATAGTGCGGTGGTCGGCGTTTGGAAGGTAGGCGTGGTTTTCTCTTTGAGTGTAACGCGTGCTCTGATTGGTCCGCCTGATTTTCTAATTCCATCAAACTCCTTAACGCAAAATAGTGGGGGTATCCCGCACGGCGTGGTTAGTGGAAGACTCCTGTCTGGCTAACGAGCCGTGCGAGCGGACGATGCTGCCACAGTGGCTACATCGGTATTTTAGGCACTAAAGGCAAGAGGAACTGTCGATAGCCTAATCGCCTTTCAGCTATCTCCTTTTTCCACCTCCCCTGTTGTTCCTGATTTAACGTAAGGATTTATTCAATTCACGCTGTATTTCTTTGGTTTAAACTTAAGTTTAAGAAGTCAAATGTATGTGACGTTTTGTGTCATCACTTTTTCAATCGCAACATATTTTGTTAACTTGCAATTATTGTAAAGTCAATGCAATATGATATTGCTGAAAATAAAATGCTGCAAATTGGATGTTTATTCGTATAATCTGTAATCTTCAATTGATTCAATTGCAGTGAGTTCTAGTTGCGTCAAAATATTTCATATACACGCTCAAGGATTGAACCCTGCAGTAATAAGACCTCACTATTATATGCCATGCTCTATTTCCTGAATGACTTTTCACGATTACGCAGTGACTTAATTCGTGGGCAGTGTTTGCGTATACGAATCGAATGAAAAAAGATATTATCAATTGAGAATATCCATCGGTCTGAAATGGTGCACAATATAATATCAAACTACCATCAATGATTCTTACAACGGGTACAATTGACTTAGACTAACTGGACAATAATTATAAGGGCACCATTTTACAAACACATTTCCTAACTCTTACCCCCAAAATAATTTATCGCCCCTTTTAGAACGTAAGCTATGACCTCTTTTCCATAAGTACACACATCTTTGACGTCATCAATATGTCGCTATACCACTCATAAAATGATGCCATTGTTAGTCTATAGCTGGGTATGATAATAATAATAATAATCAAAATGACGGATAACGTACGCGTGCCACTGAATCATGATAAAATATTCCTCGTACAACCATCATGCCGGAAAATGCCGAGAGAGTTTGACCGTTTAAGAAGGGCTTGACTACGCAGTTTCTGCGTAGTGAAGCTTCATTACGTATTCATGGTGACCCCTGGCCAGCTGTCAATAACTTTGGGGGCTTTTGTCTTTTGGCCTGCTTTGCATATGCGTCGTTGGACACGACCTGCCAATCACCCAGGTAGTCAATTAAACTATTAGTTGACTGTTTACCGACCCAATTAACACTATCCAGCAGTATCAGTCGTATTTTAATCGCGTGGCCCGGGTGGGCACAACGTAGGAACGCGTGTATTTCTATGTGTACGTTTCACTTGTGGTGTTGTTTGTACCATGGAGGTAGGAATGTTTGTACCATCGTGCGTTTGAAGTAAGCTTACTTGTTTCACCTACAGCATTACCTTCAAGGTGACGGGCTGACTATTAATGTTCAGTATCATTGCACGAGTTCTGCCCACGGTGAAAACCACCTGTTTTGCCACGGTCCCTCTGTGGAGGGACCGTGGTTTTGCCTACTAATTACTGCCCGTCGCTGCCCGTCCTGAATGTAGCCTATCTATAGCTACAGTAATCAGTCAATATATAATACCCCGCGCCTTATAATTTTTATATAAACCACAGTCTCTCTATCCACGAGGGACTGTGTATAAACTTATAAAATCATAGTCCGTGCCGTAAAATTGTTGACTTTCGATGCGATATAGAGGTTGATCGTTGAATCGCACCGGCGCGTCCATATTTACTTGCCCCGTAAGCTTACTACTCTGTAAAGGGTGGGTAGATGGAATTCCTGGGCCAAAAATGAACACCGGGGCGAAACTTTTTGTGAACCCATGTGAAAACATAAATCATTTATCAGTTTTGATATATACTCCTAAATTGTAAGTTTGATCATGGAGGTACCTCCATGGTTTGATCAAAATCGAGACCACATTCAAGGGCTATGCAGACTGTCCATGTACGCACACACAGTGACAAGAAGGCGGCAAACACCTACTTACCAAGCACATCGAATCGGCGAAAAGAAGCATAAAAAGCTATAGGCTCATCGCCAAAACAAACGCGCCAAGCGCTAAAAAAACCCATACCAAGCGGCCCTTTTCAGGGCCACCAAACACTCCAAAAAGAGAACTACCCAAAAAAACCCCATAAAATGACATAGAACTGTCACACAAACACTTAAAAGAAATAACAAAAATCGTACACATAAAAATAACGTGACAGAAAAAATGGCCGTGGAAATAAATCAGCTATTTCCAAAGAAAAGCCGACAACAACATGAAATTCAACAACAACCTATCATCGCTCAAACTATGAAACTCCGAAAAATAGTACTAGGCAAAGGCCTTAAAATTAATTCGGACGCCAACAAAACCAAACAGAATAAAACCACCTCAGGATTTCAACAAATAAAGTCGTAAAATGTGACTACGCTACATCGTGAGACACAAACAATCGCAACAACACAAATTCAAAGAAAAGTCAAATTGGGCTCCACAAACAACAAACACCAAAACTTGAAAGCTATCTGAAGCTGCTAAACTCGCACTTCTAGAGATACCCTTTCAAACAAGGAAACAAAACATGTCGCGTGCTAAAAGAATCACGATAAACCAGCTTGCAAACAATAGACAAATTTCGGGAAAAAAACCCTCGACAAGGGTCGGGTTTTCGTCATTGTCAACACAAACGATTACGTACTCGAATGCGAAAGGCAATTACGCAACACTCAGTATTATACACAACAAGCCAGAACAAACAGTAAACAAAGTAAACGAACTATGAATCAAAATGTACGAGAACAAGCACATCAACCAGGATACTTGTGAGTATCTTGATCCAATAAACATAAAATCCGTACCCCCAGTGGTACTTATTGCCTAAAAATTCACAAACCCGCAAAAATCTAAAAGACACACCAGTCAAAACAAAATTTACCGAAGTAAAGAAACATAGAACAAACAAACCGAACCACCAAACGGACTCACAACGTGACCAAAAATTAATATACTTGCCTCGCTAATCGAAAAGCAAGACCACTAAAATGCATTAAAATAATTTTCACAAACACAAACTAAGGAAAGAATCTACACCGCGACTGATGAGAAACCACAACCGGGTTTCGAAACGCAAGCGTCAAAGGCGACTCTATCAACTTTTGTAACAACATAGGTCCGGCTGCGTCTCGCCATAAGCTTCCCCACACAAACAAAACATTACCGTACACACTAATCCAAACTTCTCTACAAATATCCAAAGCGAAAAAACATTTTTATTAACACACACAATCGGATAAGAATGTAGGAACACATTTTCGAAACGAATCAAACACAAACTCGACACAAAAACATTTAGGATAGTTAGATGGGGAGCCTCTTTCACATTTTTTACATCTCGCTATACTGTCTATGATTCTAAAAATAAAGTCATCTGCCACTTTTTCTGTATACGCGGTTTGGCAAAACTCATCTCTTCAATCGAAAGTCGGGCGATTTCATGGTTCTTTGGGGTACGTCGAGCTTAAGGAATGTGGTTATATTCGCGATGTTTTATTCGAAATTATTTATTTCTTCTAGGGCAAATGCACGTAATTCATGCTGTTGGAAATACTGGCCGCTCATAAACAAGACAATAAACTCGATATCTGTGCATCTTTACTTTTATTGTCAAAGTACCATCGACACCCAAAAAAACCAAATGGTTCAGTCCACGCGTGGGTTCAGTCCAGGTATTTGCAACGCCAGTCACCTAGGCGACGGTAATCCGCACCACTTATCACCATCGGGAAGGTACTCCTCCCTCTATACCACTGGCGATCCCACCCTCAAGGCACTGCGTCATTCGACCAAGCATTGTTATTGTAATTTCCTGCATAAAATTAACAGCGAGGTCAACCGGTCAAACTCTCTCGGCTTTTCTCTCATGATCAATAGTACCTAATATATTATGCAATCGCACAATTCTTCCATCTTTACGGAAACTCATGATGACTCACGCGGGAAAATGTTCTCTTGATTGACTTTTGAAGTGATTTAATTATCAGTTCTGAAGTAAAAACTCTATTTCAATTCAAGCTTTAAATCGTTACAATATTGACCTTAAAATACCACCTCAATGTCACTGTTAGCATACACGGAATGAAAAATTTTAAAGATTGATCGTTTTATAATCAATCATATTTTCTAGTTGCGTATTTGGAGTAAAATTATAGTAATTTTTGGGAGAAAAGATACCATTTCGTCAAATATTCAAAATATTATGGGCAGCTTTACAGAAAATAGCACAGTTCAAGCTGTTCGTTAAATATTACGTAACCATGAATACGTGCATGGTTATATTTAGGGGATTTTACATTATTGAATCTTAAAAACGGAAGAACAATTCAAATCACAGGGTATTGCAGGCCATGTTCGTCCAGGAGTTATGATCAATAAATGTCATGTGATCGACTTTTTTTATTATGTAGCGTCCGTGCCTAATACTTTACCCTCGCTATCTCCGCATAGTATTGCAAAGAAAACAGTCCATATCTGTAAATTACCATCCCTAATCCCTTCATTAATTTTATTCTACCGATCACCAACGCAGGGGCTAATCGCCCTGACTGAATAACTCGTATAGCAGCTCATAAGGTAAGCTTGTGACAATTTTAAAAAATTTCATAAATGAAGATATGGAGAAATAATCTGTTCAACAAATAAACTTACCGTTGGTACAAACAAGTATACTTGGTTTTAATGAAGCAAAGACAGTAGAGGGAGGAAGACCCTCTCTACTGTCTATGAATGAAAGTAACACTGTCATTTACTGTGTAAAATGTTATGATATACAAGTTGTGTAATCTCTTTTTAGGTGTGGAGAGAATTCGCGCTGTTTTCCATAGCCAATGGGACATATTCTGTTATCTTTTTAATTTCTTTTCCGTAATTATTTTGTCAGTCGTTTGAGCTCATCGGTCTTCCTGTTTGCGTGGGTTTCCCCGCAATACCAGCGGTTGGTGTCTGGCAAACATCCACGTCATGAAATGGTCCAGAGTTCATCAGGTCATCGAGGACAGATTGCGGTTCGCCGGTATTGTGAGGGGGCTCATTAAACGGGTAACTACATGACGAAAACAAGTTCTGTAATAACATCGGCTTCAGAACCGTTAACCTGCACGTACAACGGGTCATGTGCTTTGAAATGCCGTGTAATTGTTCAAAGCGGTGCATGCGAGCTTGCAAGTGTTAGTCATGTATCTTTCAAAAACTACGCCGGATGTTTTTTCACCAACTCCCGTAATTCACCTTTAAATAAGTTCGTGGTTGCCCAGGGAACTGGCCTTTCATTTGTGCCGACAACAAAGCGGTTTCCCTTGGGACATCATTCGCTACTAGCGAACACAAAGAAACTTCAATTACCTGTAACAAGCCTGATCTATAGCTTTCTTCTACGAACACAATGGAACTATTTTGTGATTATAAGATGAACAGTAAAAGTCACAGAATGTGCTCTCTAAGAGAGGGTTTACTCAAAGCATTTAGTAATTATCAATTTTTCTAGTGAAAACATCAAAACTGTAATTATTGAATTAAATGTTAAAGTAGTATTTAAAAATTGTAGTATTTAAAGCCATCTGCTTTTCAAAAATTGTAAATTTATCCTTTTTGACAATTTTTTAAGGATAATTCATCTCATTGATACACATTTTTGAAAATGTCAAGATTAGAGGTCAAAACTTGATGATTGCTGTATTGTTTAGAAGACCTGGATGCATTTGGAGGTTTCGGAATCATATCTGATTGGTTCTTTACTATTTCAAAGTGCCTCTCTAGGCCAGTCCTTAAAAATGTTTAGGGGTCATATCTAAGTCGTCCCTTAAAAAAGATTAAGGGACACATCAGGGTGATCCCCGAAAGTTTCAAGGACTCATCTGGGTGGTCCCTGAAAGTTTCAAGGTCACATTAGGATAGTCCTTGAAAAATTCAGGGGCACCTCAGGTTGGTCCCTGAAAGTTTCAAGGACTCATCCGGGTGGTCCCTCAAAGTTTCAAGGACTCATCCAGGTGGTCCCTGGAAGTTTCAAGGTCACATCAGAGTGGTCTCTAAAAGATCCAGGGACACATCAGGGTGGTCCTTGAATGTTTCAAAGACTCGTCTTGCAATGGCGGTTTTTGAAAGATTCAAGGTAACATTCTATAGGATAGTCCTTCAAAGATTCGGGGACACCTCAGGCTGGTCTCTGAAAGTTTCAAGGACTCATAGTCTTAGTCATGTTCACTCTACAATCACAGTTGCTGACATCATTGTCGAGATCGGGAACAGCACTGCCAGTGTCACTCCACAAAGGACCGTGGTAACAGACATCAAATTCGTCGGAGATATCCAGTATTCCGTTGCTTTCCATGTAGTCCTGTCATTAAATAATTGGGGTAATGGACGTCCTACATTCAGAATCGGCAACCTTTCCCGACGAAGGAATTAGTGCAGTAGTCAAAATTCAGTCGAACATCACGCCGTTTACACACTCGACATGAAACAATGCAGAGCCTCACAACAATGTGACCCATGACCTTTACTATGTAAATTAGCAAGGACCATATTAGTTGGTGTACGATTCAAAAGTATCATTGACTATATCTCCAAATTAATCATGAAGACTGTAACATACAACCATAGTATTTTAAATAGTGGGGAAACTTTACAGCATAAAAGAGCAACATGTACCTTACCCGGGACCTTACACAATCGCACAACCCTAAATGTCCCTGTAGGTTAAAATGGAATGTGCCATTATGAACTGATTGTTTGCGAATAATTAATTGTTTACTGTTCAGACCAGCGGCGCGTCGGCTAGTAACAGCATACTTCAACAAGCGAGTAAATTACCATTAATCATCAAGCCTTGCTCGTCTAAGTCGACTGAAGGTTCAGCCACTGCCCAGTTTATCACATTTATGCCGGGAAGAACATGCCTTGTAGATCTCGTCGCGTGATAAATATGCAAAGACGTGTTTTGGAGCCGGTCGACCAGTCACACATGGGAGCGATGAGGATGCTGTGTTAAGCCATTACATAATCTTAACTTCGACCGTCATGAATATTGACGCTGTATGTGCAGGAAGTTGGACCAAATCTTTTCAGTGATTCGTCTGCCTATCAGCTTTACCAAGTAATGCTTGTGAATGCACAAGCTGACGAGTGAAGGTCACATCAGGATAGTCTGAAGGTCACATCAGGATAAGTCCTTGAAAGGTTCAGGGTCTCATCTGGGTGGTCCCTGAAAGTTTCAAGGACTCATCCAGGTGGTCCCTGAAAGTTTCGAGGTCACACCAGGATAGTCCTTGAGCGATTCAGGGTCACATCTGGGTGGTCCCTGAAAGTTTCAAGGACTCATCTGGGTGGTCCCTGAAAGTTTCAAGGACTCATCCGGGTGGTCCCTGAAAGTTTCGATGTCACACCAGGATAGTCCTTGAACGATTCAGGGTCACATCTGGGTGGTCCCTGAAAGTTTCAAGGACTCATCTGGGTGGTCCCTGAAAGTTTCAAGGACTCATCCGGGTGGTCCCTGAAAGTTTCGATGTCACACCAGGATAGTCCTTGAACGATTCAGGGTCACATCTGGGTGGTCCCTAAAAGTTTCAAGGACTCATCTGGGTGGTCCCTGAAAGTTTCAAGGTCATGTCAGTGTGGTCTCTAAAAGATTTAGGCTCTCATCGGAGTGGTCCCTGAAAGCTGCAAAGACATCTCTGCACAGTCCCTAAACATTCCAGACAAAAACTGTTGGTTTTGCCCTTAATATTTTAAGGTTTCAACAGACAGATGATATTGATTACATTTCTTTGCAACTACCAAAAAGAGTTCATTTTTAATAGAAGGGCTGAAATAGTTCAGTGATTTTTTAAATGTTTCCAGCATTAATTAGCACAAGCACAAGAAAATGGTAGTTTTATCAAATTTACCAGGTCTCATTTCCTTGTATATGAAATAAATAAATGTACAAGTCATTTTGGTAACATCTACGAAATCATTTCAAAGAGAGATCACCAAAAAAACATACACTACAACAGAACTGATTTGGGTAGAGGTAGAAGGCCATTTTACCATCGAAAATTTAAAATTTTATCATGCATCGTTCGGTGAGAAAAGCAAATGCCTACAAATCAGCCTTGGAAGGAAATTTGTATTTTCACTTAAACCTAAACAAAATTGACAAATCAGTTACATTTAATGGGTTCTCCTTTCCTGAGAGTGCGAAAAGCTAGACAAAAATGTAAAATTTGTTATAGATGTATTTGATGATTGTGCAATTATCAATAATTTATAAAATTTGCCCTCGTCTTCACACAAAAACACTGTTAGATTCGTGATTTTTAAATAGATTACAACAAAATGCTCAAGATCTTATAATCACAAAATAGTTCCAATTGTGTTTACGATTTTCACGTTCTTCGTGCGTAACATGCCACGAGAAGGTGCCCCCAAAGCCAAACACCATAAATCTCTTCTGTGTCGCTATGATTATATTGAACCAAAGGATGGCATATTTATGAAGCAGTAAGGCGACACAGCTGCGAGAAGACAGTCACACACACCCATTCTCTTAAACCACTCCCCTGATGACTTGAAAATGAGAGGCTTGTTGTCAAGAAGTTGGAGCCTTTAACCAACTTCGCTTCTGTAAACCGCCCTTTTAAATCTGTTACTGACATCTGAAATACTGAACACTGTCATAACAGTACGCGAGGGTTATCTAGGTCTACGTGGGTGAGGAATTGTTACAGTAAAGTGGCAGCCGTGTGCAGTATCCTTGCTTTGCTGAGGAAAGACCTAATAGGGTTCACATAGTCCTGTAGTATCGCGTTATGGCATACAATCATTAATCTTCTGATACAGAAGTGTTTGTACGACTGTATCTGAATGGAGACCTCAGCGACCTTGAAAATCTGGCGCTAGTTTTCTATTATGAACAGATTCTATACGTGCTTGCATTGAACATTTTCTGGTATTCCAACTTCATTGTATTATGTTTTTGGTCGAGCCACCAGTGCGCGGTTCATCGCAAAGATTTATGTCTGACCAAAAACCAACTGCAGCACACTTACTGAAAACTTGCTTATGAGACGCCCTCCTGGAGTCTGTACAGAAGATACTTTTGTCTTTCTTGCATGGAAAATACAGAGATTCATTATGATTCATTATATTATAGCTTTGTCAATACCAGTGAATTTTGTGACGTCATATCCATACATTATTACTGATAATGTAGTCCATTATTCAGCACTGCGGCCCCACAGCGAGCAAGTTTTTTTTTGGAAAACGAAAATAGGACTGCGCATTTAAAAGAGGGAAATATCGGATAAACCATGTAATACACAAAACTATAAATCTTGGCAATGGTTCACAATATTGATAGTAATGTCTTACTGTACGATTTATTACATTTTTTGAGTCCTCACGCACGCACTTGCAGTCTGTCTGGCTGGCGCTCAGCATGCAGTCCCCGTCCGATACGCTGGTTGTAGTACTACGTTTGTTTACAACATGGTTCGCTTGGTATGTGAAACAGAACTCAGTACGTTTGCAAACTCCTAGACGATACTGGGTTTGACACATGGCATATTTTAAATGTATGTCAGTGGCCATGTAAACGATGCAAGCGTGAAAGGCTACTCGAACCAGCCGTAAACGGGCCAACAACGGCAGCTTGCTGTCATCAACCTTGACCGGAAGTGTCTACGGAAATTACTACGGAGCCATTCAAAGTCTCGGTCCAAGGTCAGCTACTACCAACAATCATGACGACCGTGGACTCTCCGTTGATCTAACATCTCGGCCACCTAATTCTGATGCACTGACTGTAATCGGAGACAACTTTCATTCATCGTTTTTTTCTCCATGTCTGTGATTTTACCTTGCCTTGTTCTCGATATCGCGACGGTACTGAAACCCTCTAGTATGTTTGTCAACTGTACCTTTCAAGCACCCGTTTACGTCAAGTTCTGTCGTTCGCCGAAATAAAATAGCTCTTCTCAAGGAGCCATCGAAAATTAAATTTATAGACACAGTTATTATTGAAATATAAACATTTGAATAACAATGTTGAACTCTGTTGATATCGTTTGCAATGAATGCTGTACTACTAGCGACATAATACGATCGTATTCTTGACCGCGGAGTGACGTCACTTTCACCTCACGCACGCAAGTGAGGTGAATTGGGATTTGACTATACAGGACAGTGAACAATGCAGAAATTATGTGACAAAGGACAGAGCTTAGTGTTTATCATTGACATAATGTTGAAACTTTGAATACTGGTGTAAAGGTTGAAAAATCCACACTCCATTATTTTGTTCTCACGGCAGTGTGACGCAAAAATGACGTGAAAACCCGCAAGTTCCCGGATGTCCGCGGTCAAGAATTGATCAGCTGATACCATGGCATGCAGCTCGCTGATCATGCTGATGTCGATGCATGAACATTCCGTTTTCTTCATCTCTGGCATTTCACCGTGTCGATTTTTTGAATGGCATGATATTTTAAGGTGATGTTTCAAGTTTGATATAGACGGTAGGGATGCAGTTACTTTTCATTTCCCTCGAAAATACAGCTTTTTCAATTCAAAATGAACCGTGAAAGTGCTGGTCCTTTTTTGTGCTGAACGTGCGTGTTCAGTGCAGTGCACTGTGCAGTGTGGAGTGCATGTAATATGTACAGAGTCAGGGCCGATCATGCAGGACGACGCTCACTGCGCTGGCTTCAAACTCATTTAAAATTTCCTTTTTTATTCGCTTTCTACAACTACAAATTCACTGGCATTGCCAACTATAAAATAATAGCAATAATGCACCCCCTCCCGGCCCATAATGGACTCAAGCAAACTTTGCACTCCATAATGTACTCGGCTTCGCCTCGTACATTATGTCGTGCAAAGTTTGCTTTCGTCCATTATGAGCCGGGAGGGGTGCATTATTGCTAGGCCAAAAAAAAAAAAAGAAATGTTTCTGGTCAGGCCTTTCTTAAAAAATGGTGCGGCGACGCGGCTTTTTTTTTTTTTTTTTTTTTTTTTCCTCCTCCTCAAGGGAGCGAGCAGGGTCAGTTAAAGCGCCAAAGCTTAGCGGCTATTTGCATAATCATTTGCATATCATTAATTTATATTTGCATATGGATGTAAGCTTGCACATGCATCCACACATACATGTACACTCACAACAAAATGCAATGGTAACACACAAGTGTGCAGTTTGAACATCATGGAAACTCTTTATTACACTTAAATAAATCATCACAGTATTGTAATTACAATTGCAATTAAAACAAAAGATTCAGATTGAAACTTTGAGAGCAAGAAATGGTTCGTCTGATTGGAGTTTCATTAATACATAGGCCTATAGGCCTATTGCTAATAAATTGTCAAAACTTGCCAACAAAGAGGAAAATTCACAAATTTAAGCTTTACACAATTCAAATGCAATTGATTTTTATATCATTTTTGAACGACAAACACCGCGAATAATTTTTCATCACGGGGATAGATTTCAACCAGCGCCCCCCCCCCCCCCCCCCCCCGCATAACTTCTACTTCCACTGAACATCGTCGTTCGATTCTTGATTTTAAAAATACCACCAAGATGATCACAAGACATGAACTAAGTACAACTAGAATCCCTCGAAAATCAGGTGTAAAATCTTTCAGAGAACGTGTCAGAGTCTGCAGAGTGGAACCACACGCGACGCCAGGATCAATGTCAACACGTTATAAACCTGTCGACCAACATGGCCGCCGCCATATTGAAATTTATGCAAAGTGAACTCGATCGCGATCGTGATCGTACTCAGACAAAACTCATCATTGTACAATCATAATCAACCTCACCAGTCAACTCTTGTTTCTTTTGCGGTCCATTTCGTTGATCAAAGCATGGGAATGTGATCAAAGGCCCTGCTAGTGCTACACCGCTACCTCTGTGAACACTTGTCCGCGATGTATACTGCACTGCAGCTTTGTTGGTCGTAGTAGTCGTTCTGGAATGAAAATTTGTGAACAACCCAGCCGATTCTTCTATTGTTTTAACGTTCCTCTCAACACTTCCGGACAACTTATCTGATGCATACCATACTTCACACCTTCCACTCTTTCACCAGGTTAAAAGTTGCAGTGAGCGCTTATGTGTAGACAATGCATGCATCAGCTGGTAGCTACGCAGAGCGTGTGAACTAAAGGATGGCGGGAATATTTTAAAGCGTAGCGCTAGCGGGGGGGGGGGGGGGGGGCGAAAGCGTAGCGGGACCGCTATGGCCTGGGGATAACACTGAGTTTTGTAGTTTTATCAATATAGTAACATTTAAACTGTTCATGCAGTCACTGATCATGTGCCCCAAAGAATTTTCTTTCATTTCAGCCGTTTTGGTTTGGTGTTATAGTAATCAGTATGTAGTTTGCCACAGCCGCCGGCCTCAAACCAGGAAAAAAAAGGGTGACGCGCTGTTGTTCAAGTGACGCGCGCGCTGACCAAAACATTTCTTTTTTTTTTTTGGCCTTAAATCTGATGATGAGAATGATCAAAGTGACTCATGTGATGACCTTAGGTTTGATACGGAGTCACAGATCGTCAAAAGCGGGCGTGTGTTGAGATTTTTATCGAGTTTGGCCAATATATAAATACAAAATTGTTGTATGTGTCGACGTGGAAACAATGTCTGACCAGTCACATTTCGGATAATTTGAACACATTGGCATATCCCGGAATTCGCAAGCTTAAATGTCGGCGTCCTGTTCGTTTCGTGAGAAAATCAAAGAAAATAATGTGGATCACTGACTAGCCTTGATTATTAATGGTTGTAGAAATCGGCTAATCACTGAGGTAGATCGGCGAGGCCAGCATCAAAGTGCTAATTGAGTTGAATGCAAATTTCTAAAATAATGTGCAGACGCTTGAGTTTATTTCGATGTGACCTTAAATCCTTACGTCGATATCATTAAAGATAAAAACCATGATGTCACGTCGATATATCTTCTGCACATGCGATGATAAGTTGATTGGGGTCCTAGTTTACGCGAAAATGTGACACGATACCATGTTCGCCATGGTTAATACGATAATCGAAATGTAACTCCCATTGATAGTTATCCAGAAGGACTTACAGAGAGCGGTAAACGCTGACGTAATTGGCGTAATCGTCCAGTATTAAATATTACTAGCTACGTCTTCGTTGAAAATACCATTCATATATTTTTGCCGTGTTCAAATAAGCAAACAAATGCTTCATATCTTTTCCAGGGACGTTCAGACTTTACATAATTTCTGAAATGCCTATACCAGAACTTCAATCTACATACTCCGTAGTTTATGACACACTTCCGCAGACGCAGGCGTTGGAAAAGAGAAGAACAAACAAACAAACAAATAAATAAATAAACAAAACAAAACATGTTGGAGAAGGTTACCCAATTAGAAACGGCAAAAGGAAACGCCCTATGGGAAACTTCACTTTTGTTCTCACATTCTTAATCATGGTGTCTGTTTTTATGAGTACCAACAACATACGCATTTTTGATTGTTTGTACAATTATGGCCATACATTTACATCATATGATTAGTAAGTACATGAAAACATTCAGATATCCATACACAATTGCAGGTTCCATAACTAGTGTCTTGTTTGACAATAGGACAAGTAATTTTAAAATTTCGAGCTGAATACACTTATTTTCTAACGGAGGGACTCCTCTTCGCCTGATAAGGCATTACAAGCTATAATGCAGATGTGCGAATACCATTAGTAACTAGTGTGCAGGCTTTTGAACGATGATGGTGTCCCTGTCGGTGTTGAATAGTATCTCCCCATCTTCATTACGGGGATCGCAGCAGTCGGTTTCCAGACAATCGAGCACTTCCTTTTGTAGCTCAGGTGGCGCTGTCTTCCGAAATGCAACACGTGGGTTAGGAAATCCAACGCTAAATTTCCATCCTCCGAGTCTGCCTTGAAACATTCGGTTGCTACAGCACGAGACCGTTGGCGGAGGGACTGGTACTTCACTCCCATATCATCCAAAGCTTTGCGTACATGCTCTGATTTATGTATTTCATGCGACTGTCTTCCAGATATGGTAATTTCCTCCAAAGTCTGGCAAATCCACTGTCGTCTGCAGAAAAGAATATTGATATTTTTAAATTAATGTTTCCAATGTTACTTCTAATTGGTCTTTATAGTAGATCAATAAGGACAATTATTGTAGTTGCAGAGGACAGTCTTTTCTCATAACATTTGACATCATACTATTAATGCATGGATATGATCATGGGTTTGCTGTTCGAATTATTGCTTCGCTCTAAAACGAATATTCGGAAATTTCTCTTGCGTTATCGCGAGTTTATATTGTCTCTGATATTGACAGGTCCTTTCAAGACGGAATTTTGTGTCGCACCCTGTGACACATTCAATGCCTTCTTGATCTATGCTCTAAATTCGAAGTTATACTATGTTACGTCAAATAACGAGATAAAGAATAGCATATCGAATTAATTCTTCTTTTTCAAACAAGGAGAGTTATCAGTTTCTGTATGTATATTTTAATTTACATTAAGTTAGAACACAATCTGATTAAAATCAGATGTAGAATACGGCGACGTCTACTTTGCGTTCACAGTATTCTCTTGCTGTCGCCTCTCACTACAGACTGCAAGAGAATACCGCGTACGCATAAGTAGACGTCGCCGTACTCTACATCTAATTTTAATCAGATTGGTTAGAACAGGTCTCGGGCACAGATATTCGGACTCTCAAATTTGAACAATTCTACCATTTCTGGGGGCTCATTCTAGAGCTCTTGGGGAAAGAAAAACTTTCACTTAGTTTTTTGAAAATCGTAAGTTTTGTTTTACTCCATAGAGTTAACACAGGGATGGTCGCCATTTTGTATTTCAAATATTGCAAAATGTCCAGTAATTGTATCGACAGTTCGAAACTTTGCACGCTGACCCCTGATTTATATTGTTGATTAAGAGAATGGTTGAAAGTTTCATTTAGGAAAGTTTGAGCAAAACTTTAAGTCTTTCACTTTCGCAGCACACACTACCCCCTAAGCATTTATCTCAGGCCGGAACCGCAGTTCATCTGTTCTACTCTAATTACCTGCAATCATCATGATGATCATGACGCCTCCATCTTCAAGCAAGTCATACAGATAACGTAGACTTGCTCTGTAATCATCGACATAGTATAAGGAACTGATGACACTTATAAAATGATAGGAAACTGTCGAGCCGTAAGAGTTTTGAAAGCCCTCTAGTGTCTGCTCTCGCCATTCTGTCTCGACTCCCTCCAATAATTGTTGCCTCTCTTTGAGCAGGCTTCGATATTTATCCGCGAGGTCGGGGGTTGGTTCTATAGCAACGTTCTGTATACTCGGGAATAACTTTCGCAGATGCGTTATCATCATCAAATCAATTTCACCTGTAAATTAAATTTTGTCTGTTTACAATATTTAAGCTTTGAAGGAATTCTGAGACACTGTTCATACAATCGGTTATTGGATGTAAAATGGGTGAGAGTTACACCAAAAGTTTTAGTCGAAGGTCTTATTTCAGTTCGTCAACACTGACTTGAATCATGTTGCCATGAGTATTCATTTCAGTATTTTTAACCGGAATAAAATA